>NC_033649.1:632023-660434 GCF_001601855.1 Plasmodium reichenowi | reverse complement strand
ATACAATATATATATATAGTATATTATATAGTATATTGTTATATATTTATATATATTAATATTTTTTTTTTTTTTTTTTTTTTTTTTCCTTTGGGATTATTTGATTTCAATAAGAAGTAAATATATAACAATATATATATATATATATATATATATATATATATATATATATATATAATTGAAGAAAAAAAGAAAAATATTTACATTATCATCCATATATATATTTATTTTATATGAATTAAGAATATAAAGGTTGATAATTATAAAATGAAATTATATATAAATATATAATTATATATATATAAATATATATATATATATATATATATTCATATATATAACAAAACATGATGAATATAGAAAAGTAAAAGAAAAAGATTATAATGAAGAATGATTAAAAAAGTCAGGCTTAAAATATTTTATATAAATATATTTATATATTCATTCATTCCTTAATTTATATATTATATTTATATGAAGAGAAATGCTTCATATTATATATAATTTCTTTATAAGGAAAGAAAAAAAAAAAAAAAAAAGAAACAGTTTGATACTTATTATATATATATATAAATATATTTATTTATTTATATATTTATGCATTTATGTATTCATTCGAGCTTTTTTTTTTTTTTTTTTTTTTATATTTATAATGGAGAATGAAATTTGAAGTATATATCATTTTTTTGGGAATTTTATTTATATCCTTATTTTATAATTGATTATAAAATTGTATATATATAGAGTCACGTATAAATTATACATATTATAATACATATAAATAACATACATATATAACAATATACATACATATTTACCGTATGTATTGAAAAAACGAAAACAATTTGTTCAGGTATCTTTTATATTTTTTAAAGAAACCTGTGATATACAAATTTCTATTTTTATATTTGAAAAGAATAATGGGCATATTCATATGAAACACATGTATATGTATATATATATATATATGTATGTATGTATGTATGTATTTATATTTATTTATGTATTTTATTTTCGTATTTTTCATATTATATATTGAGGATATTCATTTATATACATGTATGTTGATTTATGAAAGAAAACTACAATATTAAGGTAACTATGTTGTAATAATTCTTATTTTTTTAATTATTATATTTATGTTAATAGATACATACCATTTTTATTTATGTATCCATATATATATTTATATATTTATATATATTTATGTCAGTTATTAATATACCAGAAAGAGCCAAATAAAAAAGAAAAAAAATATATAAAATATAACAATTCAAAAGGGATTTATTTTAATATTATTATATTATAATAAATAGTTATATATGTGTATATATATATACATACATATATGCGTTCATTTTTAAATTATGGTAATAAATAATATTATCGATGAAGAAAATGAAAAATCAATACATACAGAAATTAAATGTTTAAAAAGAAAGAATGAAAAAAAAAAAATTACCAAACTAAATTGTGATATAACAAATTCAAATAATAAAGAATTTTTTTATAATAATGAAAATAAAAAATTTCAAAAGAAGAATCATTTGTTATTATATAAGGAACATGTAATAAACCATCAAAATAATGTTAAATGTATAAATATGGAGAACAACGTAAGTAATAATGATTTATATATTCCAGATCAAGATAACTGGGTACAATGTGATTTGTGTGAAAAATGGAGACGCTTACCACAAAATATAAATATGGAAAACTTACCAAAAGTATGGTACTGTAAATTAAATAACGATGTAAGATATAATTCTTGTGATATACAAGAAGAAGTAGTTGTTCCATATAATTATGATGTAAATAAAATTACTGATAAAAATACAATCTCTTTTAATAATAACAATAATAACAATAACAATGATTTTATAAAAAATGATTGTTCTTACAATATTATTAATCCTCATAATATTACAAATTGTAATAATAGTAATAACAATAATAATACTGTTTCCCTTAATACAGATACCTTATTATATAAGGATACTAATTTATCACAACAAAATGTTAAAGATTCTATTTATTATATAAATAATGAAAATAAAAATATTATATGCAATACACAGCATAATCCCATCTCTAATAATAATTTACATTTTCCCTTAAGAAATGAATCAGTTTCATCCTTTTGTCATATAAAGGAGGTGCTTACACATAATAAAGACAATAAACAAAATAATAATGAGAACATTTTAACAAACGAAATTAAAAAAGAAGAAAACAAGGAAAAGAAAAAACAAACCAAAAAAAATAAGCAAATGTTGCATAATGAAGAAGGTGAGCAAATTATACACAATGATGATTTGCATTCACTAAGCAGAGAAAAAAAGAAAAATAAAGATACCTATGAAAATATGAAATATAAAAATATCATAAAAAAAAATATAAAAAAGGAAAGTATAAATAATCCTATTATTTATGATTTAAAGCAAACTCCCAATACACACCAAAATAACAATAGTAATAATAATAATAATATTAGTCATGATAATAATGGTTATAATAATTCACAAGACGTGTACAAAAATGATTCCCTTGTGAAAAAAACAAAGAACGATAAAAATTCAAACCAAGATAATGCACCAGAAATTGATGATAACGAATGTGAAAATTTACCTGAACGACCAAACAGCCATTTTCATAATATAAATTTGCAAAAAAGAAATTGTAAAACGAAAAAAAGAAAAACGAATAATTGTTTATTCAAAAAATATAATAGTGATGGAGATTTGTATGAAAAATCACAAAAAAGTTTAAAACAATTTAATAAAACTATTATGAGTGATACAGATATGAATTCAAAGGATAATGTTAAAAAGTTCAAAAATTTTTTTAATAAAAAAAATATGAACAAGTCAGGTCCTTTTTATTCGTACATGCATTTTATCGTTAATTCCAATTTAAAACAAAAAAAAAAAAAAGAGGAGTGTCCTTTGCTGAATGAGAAAAAAAATAAAAAGAAAATAAAGGAAAATGAGAACAAAAATGAAACTGGGAAAGAAGAGGAACAGAAAAACGAAGATGAAAATGAAAACACAAATGGAATTATGAATAATGCCCACAATATGGACACGGAAAAACGTAATGTGAAAAGTGGTAAAAAAAAGAAAAAAGAAAGTACGACATTTGTGATAAATAATATGTATACTAAAACTAATAATGAGGAAGAACAGAAAGTGGATGACATTAAAAATTTGGAGGCATTACACATGGATCAAATGAAAAACATCAAGAGGAAAAAGAGCCAAACAAATAATAAAAATAAAGAAAGTATAAAAATGAAAAATGAAAAGGATAATGGGAAAAATAATAATGATGAAATGGTTAATTATGTGGAGTATAATACAAATAGTTTAAAATATAACAACAATAGTAATGATGATAATAATAATCATTACAATAATGATAATAATAATGATAATAATAATGATTACAATAATGATTACAATAATGATAATAATTCAAATGGACAAATGAATTATTTATATGAAGATATTCATATGACAGATAGCCAAATAATCAAACAAAATAATATGAACATGTCAGGAAGTTTTTCAAATTTAAAAAAAAAAAAAAGTTCTGATATATTATTAAATAATAGTATAATTAATAATGTGGATAATACCATCCATACAAATAATGTACCTATTAATAATACTGTTCCCGTTGTAGTTAACTGGGTACAGTGTGAATTATGTAAGAAGTGGAGAAAAATTGATGCTCATATTAATATAAGTTTATTACCAGAAAAATGGTATTGTTCTTTAAATTTTTGGAATGCTTATAATAATTGTGATATGGAAGAAGAAATATATGTTGAAGAAACCGTTAATTTGGAAACACTTCAACATGTAAAAAATAATGAGAATTTAAAAAGCATACAAAATGTACATAATAAAAGTAACACAAATCAACAAAAGAATGGAGGAATGGGTTCACAAAATAATTTGAAAATTCAAAAAAAAGTAAAAAGCGGAAAAAATAGTGTAGCAACAAATTACATGAATAATATGAATATTTCTACAAAACATGCTGTAGAAAAATCAAAAAATGATTGTAAGCATAGGGTTAATAAAAAATCAAATAAGCATAGTATGATGATTAATGAAAATAAATATGAACTGGATGAAAAGGATATTAAAATATTTAATGAATTAAATAAGAAATATTCTAAAATAGATATTTTAAATATAATATTCAATAATTTGCAGAATGATAATGATGAAATAAAAAGAAATGATTTAATAAATGAATTTTTTACAAGTTCAGATACTTTACCATTAAATCAAAATAATGACTGTGGTGGTAATAAATTAACATTAGATGAATTATTGAGTACTCCAATAAGTGAAAATTATTTATCACATATAAATTATGATATGAATAATAAGAATATATCTAATAATAATATAAATAATTCATGTAATGATGAAGATAAAGAAGTAACGTATGATGAGAAGAATGTTATGAATAATGATAATGAGATGTTTTACAGAAATATTCTTTCATCTTCATGGGCATCTCATAATAACAATGGATTATTACAGTCGTTAGATGGTATGTTAAAAAAAAATTGTTTTTCAAATGAAAATTATAATATATTAAATGAAAAGAATGAAACGCATGATCAAAATGGAAAGTATATATTCCATCCTAATATAAATACAAATAATATAAATAATAATAATATAAATAATAATAATATAAATAATAATAATATAAATAATAATAATACAAATAATATTAATAGTAATAATAATATTTATGGTAATAATAATATTTATAGTAATAATAATATTTATAGTAATAATAATATTTATAGTAATAATAATCCGTGTTATATGGATTTATTAAAGAATAGTAAATTTAAATATTTTTTGAATTATGAAAATATTCATAAAATGTTTGATACTTTGCCTAAATATAACTATACAGCTTCTGATGAAGATAATAAAAATATATCAAATCATATTAATTTAAAATATAAAAATTTATTTTACAATAATTCACGAGCATGTGTTAAGAACGATATCACAAATTCTTTGAGAAGAAGATATTATTCATGCAGTCGTTTTGATAAAGGTATATATAATGACCATCATATTGATGAGGAGAACAGGCAAAGAAATTATTTATCAGATAGTGTTTTAAAAATAAGAAAGTACAAAAAAAAATTAATTCATGTTAAACGTGAATATATATTTAAGATAAACAAATTGAAAAAATTATTACATAGTGAAGTGGATGATAATATAAATGAGGACGATAAAAATCAAACCATTTATGAAAAAGAAAATAATATAAGTGAGTGTATAAAAAATTGTAGTACAGACATTTTTCCAGATATTGAAAATAAGGTAGGTGAAGAAAGAGAATTTTATTCATTCGATGAATGCATACTTCAAAATGATCCGTTTAAATATGTAAATTATATAAGCAAGTTAAATACATGTATAGATACATATAATACAGATGATCATAAAATTATGGATACTGTTAATAATGTGTTCAATGAAAAGAATCTAATAAATGATGATAAGTTGTTAAATCATCAAAATGGAGATAATATTTACCATGAATTATTTAACAAAATAAAAAGTGAAGACTATAAAGGTAATGTAATAAATGAACAGCTAAAGGAAATAATTCCCAAGGAATCAAATTCATGTCAACATGAAAATATAAATATTATGGGCGAACGAAATAACAATATTGACGAAAAAATAAATATTATGGGCGAACAAAATAACAATATTGATGAAAAAATAAATATTATGGGCGAACAAAATAACAATATTGACGAAAAAATAAATATTATGGACGAACAAAATAACAATATTGACGAAAAAATAAATATTATGGACGAACAAAATAACATTATTGACGAACAAAATAACATTATTAACGAACAAAATAACATTATTGACGAACAAAATAACAATATTGTTAATAATACATACGACGATATGAACACATTTTTTGATAACTTCCATTTTGAAAAAGATAATAATGAAAATTTATATGATGATAATATAATAAACAATGATAATAATGACAGTGAAATTTCTAATAATTTATTATATAAAAAGAATTATGAACTGTTTGAAAATAGCTTGAAAATGTTTATTTTGAATGATGAAATGTTTCATAATATAAATAACAATAATAATAATAATAATAATTATTATTATTATAATAATTTTCATTATAATTATGGTTATTGTGGAGATGATGAATACCCAATAAACTTTAATCATGATAAAAATGAAGTGGTTAATTTAAAATATGATAACTATTTAAATAAAAGTAATATTTATGAAGGAAATAATATATCCAACAAAGAAGAAAATACAAACTATCTAAGCAAATCTATGGGACATATGAATTCGTTTTTTACTTCGTCATGTATATTAGAAACATTGAATAATTATTATATAAATAATATTTTAAGGGATGATCAACCAAATAACAATTTTATAAATAATAGTATGAGTACAAAAGATGAAATAAAAAAAAGGAACAAATCTGTATTTTTAAAAAGTGAAGATAATAAATTAAGTATGGATGATTATATTAAAATAAGGAAATATTTAAGTTTTTTAAACATGGATGATATGTCTTACCAACACAATATGGGTAGTGATCAAAATGATCAATATGATCAAAATGATCAAAATTATCAAAATTATGAATATCATGAAAAGGATGAGGAGTATGATGAAAATTATACATATGATGAAAACAATAAGGCTAATTATAGCGCTGATTTTAATAACAATATGTATGATGATAAACATCCAAGTTACAATTTTAACAAGGATTTCTCTTTATTAAACAATGTAACACTTACAAATTTTGCTCCTCTTGACAAATCATTGAGTGGTCTTCAAGAATCAAACGTGAAAGAAAAAACAAGAAATAGTTATAGCAATTCAAATAACAAAAAAGAGAAACATATTTATCTTGATGAAAAAAATAATAAAAAAAATATAAAATTGAATAACCCTAAAAAGTCGTTTTTAAAAGGTGGTGTTTTATTAAATAGAAGTGATAGTTTCATAAAGAAAGGTACAAAAAATGTTTTGTATAATAATAAAAATAATAAAATAGAAAACTTTGTTAATAATGTTTATGAACTTGATACTGTAAGTAGTGTATTACCAAGGGAAGCTTCATTTAATTTAAATAATAAGAAGGATAACAGGGAAAGAAAAAAAGATAAGAAAGATAAAGAAAAAGAAGATGTAATAATAATAAAAGATACAAAAAACATGGAAGAAGAAAATGAATATATATCTTTTAATGTATGTTATGATGATAGTATAAATAATATTAAAGAATTAATTAAAAATAGAAGTAGTCACCAAAAAAATAGTGTTGATATGTACAATGGGAAATTGATCTTATCAAATAATAATATTAATGGTAATAATAATAATAATAATAGTAATAATAATAGTAATAATAATAGTAATAATAATAGTAATAATAATAATAATAATAGTAATAATAATAATAGTAATAAAAGTAATAGTAATAATATTTATAGCCATAGTAATAAAATTAATCATAATAATAACGCTCTTGGTAACAACGTGAAAAACAAGACTCATATTTATGAACCACCATCTTCATCATGTGTCAAAGAAGATAATGATAATAATAATCAAATTAAAATAACAATATTAAATACAAACAAATTGAAAAAGCATATCTTAAGTAGTAGAGTGATTATGTACTCCAAAGGAGCTTCCTTAGTATATAATGTGGATGAAATAAATAAAAATAGTATTTATTTCTATAATAATGAAGAAGAAGTTTATTTAACGAAAGGAAAACAAAAACATGATGATATAAATAAAGATCAACATAATGAAATAGAAAGTAATAATATATATATTAATTATGCAAATAATATTAATTTTAATGAAAAGGATGAGTATCATAAAAATAACGATGATAAAAATAGTACTTATGATGATAATACCACTGAAGGAGGGAAAACGAAAAAAATTGGTACCTCCGTTTTTAATTATGATTATAAAAAAATGATCCATGAAATAAGTCTCTTCAATAGTAATATTAAAAAACAAATACCACATATAAAATATAAGTTCAAGAAATATATTGATACACCTCCAGAGAAAAAAAAAGTCTCCACGAAAAAAATAAATCAACGATGTCAAAAAAACGAAAAAAGAAAAATGTCTTCAAGAATCATAAATAGTCCCCAATTTAACGCAAATGATTGTAATATAAATAATATATTGAATGATCACATACATAATGATACTATAAAGAATAATATTACGAATAAGGAACAAGAGAAACATATCCTAAATAATATAAAAAAAAAAATTGAAAAACGTTCAAATGACCAGCATGTCAATAACATAAATAGGAATAATACGGATGATAATTACGCTGATATTATAAAAAAGGTTGAACAAAATATTGGTGTATCCAAAAATAAAAATAAAAATAAACAAGTCATATGTAAAAATGTTATAAAAAAGGAAAATGACGATCATGTTGTGGATGTTAACAATGATGATACGGTTGCTGATAAAAATATAACTATTGAAAAAAATGAAAAATTCTTAAAAAAAAAAAATAGCAGTTCAAAATATAGGATACATAATAATAACAAAGAAAAGGAAGAAAAGGTAGAAAAGGAAAAAAAGGAAGAAAAGGTAGAAAAGGAAAAAAAGGAAGAAAACAAATTAAATGATAATTTAAGTGAAACTTACCATGTTAATAATACACATCAACTTTTTAACACTCCAAAGTTTAATACAAAAAAAGATATGTCGAATAATGAACAAGTTCATGATGAATATAAAAATAATACAAATAACAAAAAAAAAAAAACGTTATTAAAAAATATGGACAACAAAAAAAATAACTTGTCAGAAATAAAGGATGTACATAAGGAAATAAAAAAGAAAGATATATCACATATAAAGGATAAAAATAAAAAACGTACTCTTAAAAATAACAATGATGTTAATAAAGATGATCAATATGATGATGATAATAAAAATAAAGATGATCAATGTGATGACGATAATAAAAATAAAGATGATCAATATGATGATGATAATAAAAATAAAGATGATCAATATGATGATGATAATAAAAATAAAGATGATCAATATGATGATAATAAAAATAAAGATGATCAATATGATGATGATAATAAAAATAAAGATGATCAATATGATGACGATAATAAAAATAAAGATGATCAATATGATGATGATAATAAAAATAAAGATGATCATAATGATGATGATAATAAAAACAAAGATGATCATGATGATAATAACAATAATAGTGATCATGTGATATATAAGGCTTCTTCCCAACTCAAAAAAAGAAAAACGTACCAAGAAGAAGATGGAAAAAAAAATGATGATGCTGATTATGATGAAGGTCTTTTTTATGACAGTGTTATTTCTCATAAGTTACCAAATTCATCATCCAAAAAATATAAAAGGGATAACCGCAATTTTGAAGATGATAATAAGGAAAACGATCTAAATTATGCACTTAATGTTAACAACGAACATACTGAAGAAAATTATAAAACTCAAGCCATTCATAATAATAATAATAATAATAATAATAATAATAATAATAATAATTGTTATGACGACGAAAAGGAAAACAAAGACGATAATGATTTTGATGAAAAAACAAGTTTGAATAAATCTTTTGTTAAAGAATTGGAATGCTTAAATCAAAAAGAAGGGGAACGAAAAAATAGCATGAACGAATCAAAGGATATGGATATTATTCAAGAGGAGAAGGTGAAACATGCTGACGCTTCAAAAAATAATGACAATAATAGTGAGCTCAATAATAGTGAGCTCAACAATAGTGAGCTCAACAATAGTGATTATTCATATAAATATGATAAGGAAAGAGAAAGTATACAAAGTATTATGGCACAAAGAAAAAAATATGATAATGATGATGAACTTATGTCACATAAAGACATACAAGATGAATACTATTATGAAAAAAGGAAAATGGGTAGTGCTAGCCATAAAAGGAAAGTATTTTATCATGGTATACATAAGGAAAATTTGCTTAAAGGGGAAAATGAATTTATTGGAAATAAGGATAGGAGAAGTAGTTTAGAAGAAGCAAAAGATGAGGAGAGATATATGAAACAAAGATATGATTTTAAATGTGATGGTAGTAGCAAGTATGGAGGTAGTAGTAAATATTACGATAGTATTCATGATGGTAGTAAATATTATGACAGTGTGCATGATAACAATAGTATGTATAACAATATAAATAATATATCGAGTAAAAACAAAAAAAAAAATATAAATGATAAAAATTATAATTCTATGTATGATACTTGTAATAATAGTATAAATTTTGAAAAAGATCATGATGACAATTCGAGTGTGTCATCCAAAATGTATTATTTATTAAAAGATAAAGAAAAAAAAAAAAAAAGTACAGAAGATCCGAATAGTCAAAATGATCATATGTATACTAGTAATACATACAAAAATAATAAATATGATCATCATTCATATCACTATGAAAAAAAGTATCATGAAGAAAAAATTAGGAGAAAAGATAATAAAGGATTTGAAGGGGATAGTAAAAGATGTAGTGAATTAAACAAAAATCAGGAACATACATATAACACAGTACAAAAGAGAAATAATCAAGATTATAATAAAATTCATTATGATAAGTATGACAAATGTGACAAATATGAAAAGTATGGAAAATATGATAAATATGGAAAATATGAAAAATATGGAAAATATGATAAATATGAAAAATATGACAGATACAATAAATATTACAAATATAATTACAATGATGAAAATAAAAAAAGAAGTTTTATGGTAGGAGACAATACATATAAAAACCCAAGGAACAGTTTTCATGATGAAGAAAAATATTCACATTATGAAAAAAACACTATACATGATAGTAATGCAAGGATATATGAAAGAAGGAAAACAAGTATTTTTAGTAATAAATATGAAAAACCATATTATAAAAAAAGTGTCGATGAAAAGGACAAAGATGATTATCATATATATAATAATGATAGATATGTTGACAAATATGTTGACAAATATGATGACAAATATGATGACAAATATGATGACAAATATGATGACAAATATGATACATATGATGACAAATATGTTGACAAATATAATTATAATGAAGAGAATGAATCACATAGAGACGAAGAATTTTATTATAAAAAAAATAAAGATCAGTATGAAAGAGAACATAAATATGTCCATCATCATAATAATTATAATCCTTATAAAAAAGAGAAATATCATATATATACAAATAAAAAACTTATAAACAAAAATTATTATTCTTATAGAAATAGTCAAGATAAAGTTGATATACAAAATAAAAATGAATATATTAACAATAATATAAAATATAGTAAAAGAAAAGATTCAGATTTCTTTAAAAAAAATTACAGGAATTCATATAAGCATCATCCATATGATTATAAATATAATCAAGAAACAAATAATAAATACCAAGGACCCCACAAAAGGAAAAGTCACCTTTTTACAAATGATTAAAAAATATATATGTATATATGTAGTTGATGGATACCAATATATAGAACATTTTACTTACGATTTTTTTTTTTTATCATATAATAAAATAAAATAGAATAAATAAATAAATAAAAAAAAAAAAAAAAAAAAAAAATTTATACTTTAGTGATGATAAGTATATATATATATATATATATATATATATATAATAAATTTTTTATCAAATAATAATGAAATTATAATAAATGGTATATTATAACTTTTTTGTTTTCCTATACTTTATTTTTTATTTTATTTTTTATTTTATTTTTTTGTTTAGTAACGTTGTCATATCTTATTCATGATATCTAATTTTTTATCATTTCATATGAATTTTTTATTTTTTTCTATAATTAAAATTTTATTTTTTTCATTATCAAACATTATATGTATATATATATATATATATATATATATATATATGTATATTCATTTTAAACCTTTTTGATTTTATATTTTCCATAGTGTGCATTTCGTTTTACATTTATATATATATGTACGTTGTTAAAAATAATTTTATTTAAAAAAAATTCAATAAAAAATAAATCTTTTTAATAATAAGAAAAGACAAGAATGAAAACAAAAATACAAAAATAGAAACAATTCAAGAATAGAAAAAAAAAAAAAAAAATTATGCCATTTAAAAATATTCATATATATATATATAATGTTATATTTAAGAAATAAAATTTGTTGCTTAACTTTTCATTGAATGCCTTGTTGGATATTTTGAATGTAGTCATACAAAATTGTTGTTATGTTATTGTATGCTTGATGTATTTTATTTATCATAAATATACTCGCATCGTTGTCATTTTTATTTAATTTTAGGCGTTTCCTGTAATATAAAGGAAAATAACATATACACATATAAATATATATACATACTTTTACATATGATAATGGATAAAAAAAAAAATATATATATATATATATTCATGTGTATAATAAATATTTCTTTTTCTTTTTTTTTATTTTATTTTTATTTTATTTTTATTTTATTTCTTTTTCTTTTTTTTTAATATGTACCTCAACTTTTCAACTGTGTTATATTTAAAGCAGTTTATATCTGAATGTGACAAACTCAAAATGGATGAAATTAACCAGTCGCTCTTTTCTCTTAATAATAAATATCTACAAAAAGATAAAATATATATGTTAAATAAATCCAAACACATATGTATGTACATATATATATATATATATATATATGTCTGTATGTATACTAACCCTTTGACTACTAGTTGAATGTAGGAAAAAATAAAATACTGTTTTTTCTGACTTTTTATTGTTAAAAGCATAATCATTTCTCTTGTTAATTTAAATGGGGCAAGTTCAAAATTAATTGATATACCTATAAAAAAAAAAAAAATAAAAAATAAAAAATAAAAAATAAAAAAAATAAAAAAATCAATAAAAAATTTACACACACAAATGTATATATATATATATATATATATATATTGCAAAATTAAATTAGCCCTTATATTATACATATATATATATATATATATTTTTTTTTTTTTTTTATTTACCTGGGTATATATTTAATATATATCCAAAATCAATGTGTATTATATTTCCGTTATCGTCAAATAATAAATTTCCGTTATGTCTATCCTTCACTTGTAAAATGAAAGAGAGCAAAGAATATGCAGCTAGCGAACTAATAAAATTCTTCAATGCATATATATATACAATAATATTAGAATATTTCAAATGATAAAATTTTATTATATTTTGATATTTCTTTCCTATATCATGTCTACTTTTCGTATTTGTTAAAACCTCAATAACCGCACCAAAGTTTTCAAATTTATTCTTTTTCTTTTTCTTTTTTTTTACATTTGATATATGCATATTTCTTGAATGTCCAATAAATTCGTGTTCAGTAACCGAGTCTTCATTTTCATAATATGTAACAATTTTATCTTCATCTTTATGAGTATTACAGTTTTTAACATTTAACAAAGTATCATTCTCAATAATCACCTCATAATTCATATTATTAATCTTATCATCATTGTTAATATTAACATTTATGGCAGTATTAATTTTCTCTTTGTTTTTTTCCCCCTTCTCTTTATTATAAATATTTTTACCTTGCCTCTTTTTCTTAAACAAATTAAAAGAAAAAGAAAACTTTCTCTTATCATCAATTTGATCATCATTATTAGGCACCTTATTATTTTTTTTTGGTGTTGTTGCACTTTTGTTTTTTCTTTTTTTTTTTTCTTTTTTTTGGCTAGCTCCAATGGTCCATTTTTTCTCATCCTTTTCATCCTCCTCATTCGAAGAATATATATTAACAAATTTATTTGTTATAATGTTATAAGGAAATAAATTATAACATAACTTATATTCATTCAAAATATGAATAAAAATATATATCGTTTGAATTACCAATTTATCTTGTCTTACATCATCATTCACTTTATATATATAAGATATATCTTCAAATATTTTTTCCTTTTCCTCATCATTATCTTCTTTTTCTTTCATTTCATCTTCTTCCATTATTTTGCCTGAACAGTTCATGTCTTTTGTTGTATTTTCTTTATTTTCATTCAGGTCATTTATAATATGTACTTTATTATAATTCAGGTCATTTTTTACATTTTCTTTATTATAATTCAGTTCGTTTATTATATTCCCTTCATTTATTATATTTCCCTCATTTTCATCCATATTTATACCATTTGAACACGAATTACATTTTATATCATTTATATGTTGATTTGTTTGAGTAAATTCTTGAGTGTTAATAAATGACAAATTATTTATAATTTTTTTGTCATAATGTTGGCTATTCAACTGACTATTCATCATATACATATTTATTTGGTCAGTATTATTACGATTTGTATTTATGTTATTATTTCGAGCAAAAGGATGGACATATAATAATTGATTTAAATTAGGAGAAATTGTTTTGAATGTTAGCTGATTAATAATATTATGAACATTTATATTTATGGAATTATGTTGCGCATGATTATTTTGAACAAAAGGATGGACAAATAATAATTGGTTTAAACTAGGAGGGATCGTTTTGAACGTTAAAAAAAGAGGAGAACGTGTAGCTGACATCAATATTTTGATATTATCTGAAACATTTTTTACCATATTATTGCTTGTTAATAATTTTAATTTATTGATATTTGTATTATTTATTAAGTTTTGAATTTCCATTTTAACATAATCCATTTGTATATCTTTATTAAGTTTTGATGCTTGTTGACTTATACAAAAGATTGTGTTATGAAAGCAACACGATTCAAATAACATATTTTTATATTTATCATGTAAATTTTCTAAGAATAATTTTTTAATAAGTGAACATTTTAATGATAAGACATGTGTTTTCTTAACATAACCTTGATATTTATAAAAAATGAAATTATTAATATTTATGCTATTATTTGTATTTTTTTTATCTTTATAATCATTTGATAATAATAATAAACTATTTTTCTTAACCATAAAAAAAAGAAAGAAATCTTTAAAAAAGTTTTTTTTTTTAACAAATAATTCTTTCTTAAATAATATATCATTCATCGTATTATTTTCATGTATACATAAAATATTATTTTCCTTATGATCATGATTTGTATTTAAAGCTAATTCTAATGATTTGTCATGAGTCTGTTCATATTTATGTATAATATTTTTATTTTCTGTTGGTTCTTTGTTAAAATTATTAGGACTATTATAATAAATTATATCATTTCCAATGTATTCATTCCTTATATAACTTTGCATGTTCATAAAAAATTGATACAAGAACTGAAAAGAATGAAATGAAAAGAATATTATAAAGAAGAATATTCTATTTCCTAAATCCACTTTTAAATATTCAAATAATTGTAAATACATAGTATTTGTTATGGTGTTTTTCTTATACAAATATAATAAATTATTTACAGCTATACTTTTTAAAAATAGGGTATATTGAGGATGGCTATATAAAATTTTTATTATATCATTTAAACGGAATTGGTTACAATGTAAAAATAATATATTGGATATAGGTACATATGTTATTTTATTTTTCCTTAATATATATAGATTATATTTATTGAATGTCAATTTATTATTTATATCAATATTTATTATATAATGATTAAGTATATTTAATAAATCTGAATAATCATACATACACAAAAAATTGGTTACTTTATGTATATTTGTATTAATATAATTAATAATAAGTACAATAAATGTATTAAATAATTTCTGATTACTATATATATGATATTTTAAATACTTAATAATAAGAAATAAAGAATATATATCAATATTCTCATTTATATCTTTCATATTGAATTCATATAAATTATTATAAAAAGATATATTTAAATATGTGTATATATATTCTATCTTTTTATAAATTTTATAAATTACTGATAAATTATGTCTATAATAAATGGAATATAATAATTTTAATAAGTTCCTTCTTACTTTTATATGATAATTTAATATATCTATATTTTTTTTTGGACAAATATTAAAATTTGAATATAAAGAACTATATGTAAATATATTATGTATATAATTATTAATTTTCTTTTCTTTATTATAATTAAATGTTATAAATAAATGTTTTATCCTTTCTATATTTTCTTCTTTGTCTGTATCTAATTTTAATAGTTTGTTTATATTTTTATTCTTTATGGTTTTCGATTGGTATTTAACAAATAAATTATTAATTCCTATATTTCTATTTACGGTGCTCTTTTTATAGTGATGCCTATGTAAATTGTTATGGATATTTTTTTTAATATTATTATTATTATTATTATTCTTGTTATTTATTTTTTTTTTATTATTAATAATACCATTGTTATTATTTTGACGATTCTTATTTTTATGTTTAAAAAATAAAATATTTGAAAAAAATTTATTCCATTTATTTTTTTTATTATAGATACTTTTTTTTTTCTTTACATTATAATAATATATATTTTTATAATAATACAATTCTTTTTTTTTCTTCTTTAACTTTTTATTAATTTTCTTTTTATAATTATCTCTTAATATTTTATAATTCTGAAAATTTATTAAAGATATATCATTTATCTTTTTTTTCTTCTTGTTTTTTTTAATAATCTTATTATTATTTTTTTTTTTAATTTCTTTTTTATTCGATAAAACATTATCAAATTCTTCATTTTTATTATTCATATTGTCTTTAATCGAAATAGCCTTTACATTTATTGACAATTTGTATCCTTTTTTTTTTTTTTTTTTTGGAATATAATATTCATTCATTAAACTAGTACGTCGAGTGTTTTTTTTTTTCGGTTCACAATAATTAAATGTATTCTCATTCTTATCTTTTATATTAGACGTGTTTAAAAAAGTTTCACATTTGTTATCATCATGGTTCTTATTATTTAAAACAAGATGATTTTTGTCTGTATATTTATTATTTTTTTTTAGATTATAATTTGACAACATAACTTTTATGTGATCATCATTTTTATTCTTTTTTTCATCACATGAAGGAATATTTATATTATCATCATATGTATCATCATATTTATCATCATATGTATCATCATATTTATCATCATATTTATCATCATTATTATCATCATTATTATCATCATTATTATCATCATCATTATCATCATCATTATCATCATCATTATCATCATCATTATCATCATCATTATCATCATAATTTTTCAAATCTTTTACATACTTTTTCGTCTCCCTTCTATTATACAAAGGTATATTATATACACTTCCTGATGAATATAAAGCATCCGACAAATAATAATCCAAATCACTTTCATAATTACCTTGGGATATTTTCTCCACATTTCCATTTAGATATTTTTTTTTTTTTTGATGTTGTACAAAAATTTGTTTCACTTTTTTCATTTTGTTTTGACTTTGGTCTTTATTTTTTTTTTTTAATTCTTTATTTTCTAAACATATATATTTAATATTATTAAATATACACATATCTGTAAATAATTTACATTTATATAGATTAATATATATATTCTCTAATAAACTTAAAATATGGAGAATCACAAAATCCAGATTTAATAAATGCTTCGTATTGATTATAATATAATTTTTATTAATACCATCATTATATAAAGAAAATGAATTTTTTATTTTTTGGAAACTACCAAGGGATGAAAAGAAGGCAATTTTTTTTTTCTTTTTTTCATTATATGTATATTTTATTTGTAATATATATATTAAACAATTATATATTAAATTACAAATATATATATATTTATTAATACACATACAATTTAAATATTCTTTTAAATTATAATCATATATTTTTTTTTTATTTTTTTTTTTATAATCTAACATATATTTATATGCATTTATTAAAAGCGTATCTTCTTCTTTGTTTTTTAATAAAGAAAAATCTTCTTCTTTATCACTATGATATTCTATATATCTTTCTTGTTTTATATGTTTTGTTCTTTTTTTTTTTTTTTTCTTTTTTTTCTTTTTTCTATTAAAAGTTTTCTTTTTCTTCTTATTAAGTGTATAATACTCCTCTTCCTCATCCTTTTCCTCCTCATCATAATCATTACTATATATTTTTGTAAATTCATGTGTAGTACCATCTAGATATACATCTCCCCTTGTTCCTACAAGTTCATTTGAATTTTTATTATATTTATCATTCTTTTCATTTTTTTTTTTCTTTTTTTCTTTTTTCTTTTTCTTGATACTATCTATATGATGCGAATCTATTTTTTCATAGTCCTTCATTTTATATTCATTTTTCTTATGTTTTTCTTCTTTCTCTTTTACTAATTCCTTATATGAAGAAGCATCCATATTTTTATTATCACCATGTTGTATATGACGACTATGGATAGTATTGCTTATATCATTTTTATTTTTATTTTTAAATATATTCATTTTTCTTTTAAAATAGGATAAAAGATTATATGAAATTTTGTTGATCTCCTTTTTATTAGCATCTACTGTGTGGTAATTCTTGGATGGTATTTGATCTATATGGATCTTATGTTTATTAGACTTATTAATATTATTATTATTATTATTATTTTCTATATTATTTTGATATACATGTTGATCAAACAATTCTAGCGATGATGATATATTTTTCCTTCCCTTATTATCATCATATATATGTTCCATATTATTTATTTCTTTTTTTTTTTTGAACTTGATTTTATTTTTATGTCCCTGCTGGTGTTCATTTAATTGTGAAATATCAATATTTAAAACATCTTTATCATGCTGAGAACCTAAAGAATATTTATGTGTACAATTATAACAATATATATCTGAGAGTATATTTTTATAATTATAGAAAAAAAAAGAAAGGAATAAAAAACTTTTCTGTAATAATAATTTATTAAAATCATAAATGTGTCTTATACATATGTTTGTAATTTCATCATATAAATCATTACCACCACGATTATTATTATGATAATATTTATCATTACTGCTTTCATTATTTATCTTGTCGATGTGAGGATCCAACTTATTTTTACTTGTATTCAAATATGTATAAATATTATAGAATGTAAAAAAATTATTTCTTTTGTTGGTATACATAAAATAATTATATTTATATTTTGAATACAATTCAACAAAATGACTATATGAATGAAAAAATTTTAGAATATAATTATATATATATATCAAACTTAAATATAGAATACATATAAAATTATAATTAATTTTTAATAATTTCGAATTATATAAATAGATATTATTAATACATTGAATGTTTATATTATTATATTTATCTTTCAAATGAATATATTTATTAATATATAAATTTAAAAATAAAATAATATTATTTATATCATTAAAACATATGAAAAGATAATATATATTCTTAATATTTCTATTATAATAATTAATAATATATTCTTTCATTTTCTTTTTTAAAATATTCTTTAATTCTATAAAACAATCTTTATAAATATATTCATCTACAATACTAATATTATCATCTGAGTTATTATTTTTATCTAAACAAGAAGAAATGTTGGGTTGTACAAAAAAATTATTTAAAGAATTGGTTCCATTTTTTTCTTTTAACATAATAATATTGTTGTTACATGAAATGTCATTATTCTGATGAATTATATCTTCATATGGATATGTATTATAAATATTACTTTTAGATATTTCGTTTTCATTATTGTGAAAGTTCAAATTAAAGTTGTTTTTTATCATCATATTTGTGTTCATTTTTATCTTCGTCTGATTATAATTTGGATTACAATTTGGATTACAATTTGGATTATAATTTGGATTATTATTTATATTATGATTACAATTTGGATTATTATTTATATTATGATTACAATTTGGATTATTATTTGCATTATTATTTATATTATGATTACAATTTGGATTATTATTTGCATTATTATTTATATTATGATTACAATTTGGATTACGATTGTGCTTGTTATTTTTCTTTTTCTTTTTATAGTCATGAAAATACAAATTCGAACTTTTATAAAAATGAACATGATACATTGTATTTACGTTTTGTAATTTATTAAAAAAATTATTTATATAATATTGACATTGGTTTCTATAAGCGAATTTTACATCTGTTAATATATTATGATTATAACAATTTAAACTAAATAACGAATCCCCAAAAATAAAAAAGAAATCTAAAACAATAATTATATAATTACATAAATAAGATATATTTAATAAATATATATCAATAATAATTTTCATTAAATAATATTTATATGTTTCTAATATATTTAATTTATATTTTATTAATCTTTTAATTTTTTCTTCTTTTTTGAAATTTCCTTTTTTCTTTTTTATTGTAATATTGTTATATATATATATTAAATAATTAACAAATATATATAATAATATGGTATTATTAATATATTTTACATACATATCTAAAATTTTCATATTGCTTAATATTTTATTTTTTAATATATTATCTATATTAACAAATTCTAGTCTTACATATTTCCTCATATAATATTTTATCATTAATATATCGCAAAAACTAAATCCCTTTTCATAATATGTATTCCTTCTTTTTATTTTCTTCCCTTTCTTTTTCTTATTAAAATTAGGTTTCCTAATTTTTTCTTCTTCGTTAGAATTATGAAATAAATAGAACTTTTTCCTTTCCCAACCTTTCATATTATTACTATTATTATCATCATCATCATATGTATCTTTATTACATTTGTTTTTATTTATTTTGTCCTTTCTTATATTCTCTTCATCTCCTTCTTCTTCCTTATGTAATATATCCATAGGTTCCGATAAACAAATATTAATCATGAGGTTACATGTAGAAACAGACTTAGCAGAAAATTTTGATAATATTTTAATATATTTATAAAAGAAAAAAAAATAATAATTAAATAATGCATACTGAAAATTATATACTGATAGAATACATGATAGAGTATATAAAACATAAATATATTTATTCTTGATATTTATTTTAGATACAGATACATAATTGGGTATATTATTATTTAATATTACATGGAAATTCATATTATAAATATTTTTATATCTATTGGATTTTTGTTTATTTTTAAATATATTATAATAAAAATAAAAAAAATAAAATTTGAAATTTTTTTTAATAATTTTTGATATAAAATATATATAATTATGATTTAGTATACTCATATTTAAATTATTAATATTAGTACATAAAAATATACATATAACAAAAGTAATAATATTTATATATTCTTTAAAATATTTCTTATGATATATTATTTGTTTATTTATTTTTATATCATATATATTATATATATATGTATTGCTAGCTTTTGCTTTTCTTAATATCTTCATATAATTATCATTATTTTTATTATTATAATTATTATTATTCTGTATTATATCAAAAAATTCGTTCAACTTATTATTATCTTCTCTTAAAAAAAAAGTAGAATTCCTTTTCTTCCTATTCGTCAAATTTTTATTCCTTATCTTTTTATTATTTTGTCGTACCACCATACTATATTTATCAACCTCATCTTTGTCATCATTAATTATATTTGCAGTGTCTATTTTGTTCTTCTTCTTCGCATTATTATTACTACAACTATTAAAAATGTTTTCAATATTAAAAATGTTTTCAATATTAAAAATGTTTTCAATGTTTTCTTTATTTTCTATATTTTCTATATTTTCTATATTTTCTATATTTTCTTTATTTTCTATATTTTCTATATTTTCTATATTTTCTTTATTTTCTATATTTTCTATATTTTCTTTATTTTCTATATTTTCTATATTTTCAATATTTTCTTTATTTTCTTTATTTTCTATATTTTCAATACTTTCAATATTTTCTATATTGTCATCTGTCTTTTTATATTTCCGTTCATGTGATAAATTCCCTTTTTTATCATCATCCATCATGTGCTCATCCGAAAGACACATGCTCTCTTTCTCAAAAAATCGGATTCCATGGGAGGATCTAACATCTACATTATCCATTTTATACAATCCTTTCATATCATTTGATTTTTCCAATATATTATCATGGGATGATGAAAATAATTTCTTATTACATATATTATTTTTAATATTGTCCGATATAGTTACTCTATCTATAATTTTTTCACCTACATTTTTTTCGTTTATATTTTTCATTTTATTATTCCTCATGGTTATATTTTCCGTGCTTTTTTTTTTTTTTTTTGTAATGTTGTATGTATTTGAAGTAGGTACATACTTTTTCATACGCTCAAAATAAAAATATACATTATATTTCTTAATATATTTTTTAAAAGAATAAATATAGAATTCATAATAAAAGTAAGAATATAAATATAAATATAATTTACATGAATTCAATATTTTAAAATATAATAAATAATTTATAGTTACATATAAATTCACTTTATATATAATTTTTATCATTTTATTTTTTTTCTTATCTATTTCATTTTTTAAAATATTCTTTTCATCATATAAGATTTTTGTATAAGCATAATCATAACTACTCTTTTCAAGATTCTTTAAAAAACAAAATAAATAAGATTTGTCAAATATAATATTTAATTTTATCTTACATATGTTGTCAAAAATATAATATAAATAATTTCTTATCATTTTATTAAAATTCATTATATTTATTAATACAAAATATATTGAATATATCATATCATAATCATTAAAATAATTCATTTCGTTTATATACCTATATATTTTATATTTTATTAAATTCTTTATATGTTTATGTAAATATTTATCTCTATATACATTCTTGTCTATCAATAAATATAGGCTAAATAATATGTTCTCTTTTTTTCGTAAACCTTCAATATAATATATGATCAATATGTATAACTTTTTTAAATTATCTTCACTTATGAAATCGTAATAATGGGGATAACCCTGGAACCCATCAACATTATTAAAAATATTAACATCATTTGGAATATTAACATTATTAAAAATATTAACATCATTTGGAATATTAATAAAATCATTTGGAATATTAATATAATCACTTTCATTTTTAATAACATCACTTTTATTTTTTATAACATCATATGGCTTCCTATTTTTAGTATTTCCCTTATAATCTTTATCCTTTAATCCAATCAATATATCATGCTTACATATATTGTACAAATCACATTTTGTTAAATATTTTATAGAAAGTATAGGTGTTATTTCTATAATTTTACTTTTTATAAGCATAACGCTTTTATAAAATGAACACATGTACTCATAATTATAACAACAGTTATCACCATTATTATCCTTTTTGCTTTGTTTGTAAACCCTACTACTACTACTACTACTACTACTAACATCTCTAATATTAATGTAACTTTCTATATCTCTATATATAGAATTATATTTATTGTTCTTGGTTCTATTGAAACATATCTCCTCATGTATTAATACAAAATAAAATTTATAAAAATAAAAAGAAAGCAAACTTACATATTTTCCATATGTTCTTTTATTTTTATATAAATAATCAAATATATTACAACATAAAATCATTTTTATTTTTTCAATAATTTCTAAAAATATTTTTATTATTATTTTATTATTTTTATAAAATATAGTATAACGCACATCCAAAATATTGTTATCATCATTTTTCATGTTATGTAATTTATTGTTTCTTGCTTCTTTTATACGGAACATATAATCTAATACATCCTTTTCTATATAATCATATTCATTCATTTTTATATTATTAAATAATATATTATTCACATTAATGTTTTCATAAAAATAATTTCTTCTTTTCCTTATATTATCATTGGATTTATTTTTAATGTAAGCAAAATTATTCTCCTCCTTTGACAAATCTTTCCCATTAAAATCGGAAAATATTCTATCACATTTTACATTTTTTATAATTTTTTTTATGTCTTCACTTTGTACAAACTGATTCGCTACATTATTATGATTAATATTATTATGATTAATATTATTATGATTAATATTATTATGATGATGGTTTTTTTTTTTATTATTATTATTATTATTTTTTATTATTATTATTTTATTATTTTTTTTTTTATTATTATTTTTCCCATTTGCATGGTCGTCCTTTGAATAGGATCTTATTATATACTGCTCATTATAGACACCATTAAAAATTTCAGAAAGATACAAATATTCTATTGGTTTCCTCTCAATATACGATATAAGAAATAATAAAAAGGAACATATGTATTTATATATATTCATATAACATATTAAGGATGCAAATATATCTAGAATGTGTAATAAAAAAAGTTTTAACTTTTTATTATTTTTATAATTTAATATACAATAATTATAATTAATAAATAAGAAATAAAGAATATCTTCATCTTTTATACTAGAATTACATAACTTTTTAAAAATACAACTTTTTATTTTTTTTTTCTCTTTTTGTAAACAACCACGTAAATTATTATCTTTTATATTGTCTTCATATAATTTCTTCATCTTATTACTTTTCTTAAGTTTCTTTATCTTTTCTTCGTTCTCTTTATCATCTTTAGCGCTTTTATGATTTTGTGTTTTCCCCCACAGACGTTCTTTTATATTTAAAGATATAGAAAAAAATCTTTTTGTTTTGTTTTTTTTCTTTTTTAATAAAAGGTATTCATTCATATGATCATTTAAGTTATGAAGATAATGTATGTTAAATAAAAAATTAAAATAAACATCTTCATTTCTTATATAATCAATTTTATTATTATATATTTTGTTAAATAGGTTATATTTTGAACTACATCTTTTCTTATGGATATAATCGCTACTATTATTATTATTGCCATCATCATTATCATCATTATTTTCATTAATATTATCACCATTATCATCATTATTATCATCATCATCATCATTATTTTCATTATTGTTTATTTTCTTATAAATATTATACCCAACACTCACCATTTTTTCATTCATACTTTTTCTTGATTGCACATAGAATCTCTTCTTCAAAGGTACCAAATTTTCTAACGTCTCATCCCTTTTTTTTTTATTAACATTCATTTTTATAAACGTATAAATGTTATTCTTAAAGATATGTTTACTATTAAATATGCTGTTTCCATAATAATGTACCTTGTTAATATACATTTGTAGAAAATTTTTACAATGATTATAATTTGGGATGTATGTCTTTCTTTCTTTATATTTTTTTAATATAGAATTAATTAAAAAATTAAAATGTATTTTTCTATAATATTCATCTCTGTTTTTAAAGTAATAATCATATACACTAAAATTATTTATATTCATCATCCTATCATTGTCATTATTATTATTATTATTATTATGGTAATTACTATGGTAATTACTATGGCAATTACTATGGCAATTGCTATTATAATTAATTAAATTTATCTTGATTTGATTCTTCTTTTCCATAAGAATATTACTTTTTTTTGTTTTACTCACATTTAAGTATAAATCATCATTTTTTTCATTATAAATATTGTATATATATTTAACATAACTATTTATGTTTATATAAAAACCTCTCTCTTTATTAAAAAATATCTTATTATTATTATTTTTCCTTTCATGTTCATAGGATATATTATTATGTACAGTGTAATTATTTCTTTTCTTAGGATTGATGAACATATCACTACAATATCTTTCATATACACAAAAATCAACATTTTCATATTTATTAACATTTTTTATAATAACCACTACATTATTATATTTCTTCCTATGATATAGTGTATCTATATTTTTTAAAAAGCGATTCAACCTTTTATTCTGAATATTCAACATGTTAAAGAAATACATTCTATTAGATAAACGAAAGGAAGAATATGTATATAAATTCTTTTGCTTCTCCTTTGTTTTTTTTTTTTGTATTACATCTTTATTTTGTGTTCTATTTTTTTTTTTTTTCTCATTTTTTGAAGGTAACCAAAAAAAAAAGTGTACTATCAAAGTAGTAAGATTATTTATAAATATATAATTATTCTCTATCCTTTTAATAATTAACATTTTTTTTAAAAAATCAAACATATCGTGATTTTCGTTCAGAACATTCTCAAAGTTTTGTATACAACGGAACGATAATATTAGTAATATATAAATTTCATATATATAATATAAAGAACATTCAAAGAAATATTTAATATAAACGTTATCAAGAATACAATTATTTACAACATCTATTTTATTATTCTTTTTATTATTATTACAAACAATATGTTCCATATTATTCTTATATTTTATATTTAATATATATACAATAATATTAAAATAAAATTCAAACAAAAAAAATAATCTACAACATATATATTTATTACATGCCTCAACATTTATTATTATATCTTCTTCATTTTTAATAAAACCTATCATGTATTCTATTGTTTTCTTTGTTATGCTAATAATATTCTCATATATGTATATACATAAATATAAATCATTTCTATTCTTATTTCTATATACAATATTATCTTGATATTTATAGTTCTTTTTCTTAATTAATAATAATTCGCACACATTTAATAATTTCAAAAACAATAAATTATTTATATTATAATAATTAAGACATATATCATTCCTATTCTTCTTATGACACATATTGTTTATATAATTTGAATTCCCAACATGTATCTTACCAATTTCTTGATTTTCTTCTTTTATTAACTCTTCACTTTTTAATCGCAAGGAATAAAAATTAATGTAATCATCCTTTGTGTTGTATAAAGACTTATCAAAAAAATGAATATGAATGGTATTTCTTATTATATTTAATAATGTTATATTATATAAAATATTTTTCTTCTTGTTCATAATGTATTTCTCTATATATTTCAAAACCTTAAACCTTTCCAAATAAGAGAATAAGAAGAAAATTACCTTTTTATAATAAGCACAAAAGGATATTATATTATTATTATTGTTCTTATTTTTTATTATTTTGTTATTTCTTTTTTTTATTATATTATTATTTCCCTCGTTATATATACTATAATAATAATGATAATATTGATCCAAGAAAAGAACCATTACTTCATATACATAATCATAAAAACATAAAAAGTGTTTTTCCATGTCAGTATTTTCTTTTCTTATATGATTAAATAATAAAATAATATATATCGTATATTTAGAAATGTGTATAAATTCAATCTTATTTAATACAAAATTACATATTTTAAATTTATACACATATATAAGGAATGATAATAAAATATTTATATACAACAAATAAAACGATACAACATTTTCTTGATTCTCATAAGTTTTTCCACCCTTGTGATTTGTATTATGAGATTTTTGTATATTTTTTATAAGTTTCCCATTTTTAAATTTGGATACATTATATATATAATCAATATTATTTATATAATCCATATTATTTATATAATCCATATTATTTATATAATCAGTATCATTTATATAATCAATATTATTTATATAATCCATATTATTTATATAATCAGTATCATTTATATAATCAGTATCATTTATATTATGCTTATTTTGAGTATTATATATATGTACAATATTTCTAATTTGTATATATTTTCTCAAAGATAAAAATGTTAACATATGTATATAATACAAAAACAATTTCAATGTTTCAATTTTGTTTTTCTTTTTTTTCAAACTTACAAAATAAGACAAATGCAATATGATATAATTATATTTTAAAATTCTTCTTTTCATTCTTATGAAATATTCATCCTCAACATCATCTTTTTTAATGTATACATGTTTGTTTCTTCTATTCTTTTCATTTTCCATATTCCTATCTTCCCCTTTTTCTAATAATTCCTTTTCTAATATGGGTAATAACTTGAGATATAAAATAAGCACATCGTCATATATATAACTGAAAGGTTAAAATATATATATATATATATATATAAATATATATATTTATTTATTTATATATATATATATTTTTTTTTTTACTTTAAGTGATCCTCCTCCAGATTGTTACATATGTAAAGAATAAGCATAATATTATCCCTTATCCCATTTTCATTATTATTAATCAATTTTAATATATCCTCAATATTAACTTTTTTAAATATCTAAAAAGGAAAGTATACATATATATATATATATATATATATATATATATATATATATATATATTTATATATTTATATTTATATATCCTTTTTCATCTTGTTTATCAAATACCTTATCGTTTTTCTTAAGGTAATATCTCCTTTCCATTGTCACATTTTTTTTTTTTTTTTTTTTTTTTTTTTTTTTTTTTTTCTAGTAAAAAAAAAAAAAAAATACTATAAAAAAATTTAAAAATAAAAATAAAAAAAAAAAATAATTTTAAA
>NC_033649.1:626117-631623 GCF_001601855.1 Plasmodium reichenowi | reverse complement strand
TTTTTTTTATTTTTTTTTAAAAAAATTTTATTTTTTTTTTTTTTTTTATTTTTTTTTTTTTTTTTTTTTTTTTTTTTTTTTTTTTTTTTTTTTTTTTTTTTTTTTTCCTAGTAACAAACAAAAAAAAAATCCTCAAGAAAAGTTGACAAAAAATCTAACCACAAAAAATTAATTTTGAGAACAGATAACAACAATATGATATAAAGAATATCATGGCAACAACAAAAATTAACCAATAAAATATAAATAAATAAATAAATAAATAAATATATATACATATATATATATATATATATAATAATCAAGTTAGGCAAAAGAACATAAAAAATTAAACAATATGTATAAATATATAGCTTAAGAAATAAAAAGATAACTTTTTAAAAGACACACATAAGAAGAACAAAAAAAATAAAAAAAATAAAACATAATAAATAAATAAATAAATAAATGAATAAATATATATATATATATATATATATATATATATATATATAAACAATTTTATTGCCACGTTCACTTATTTACAAATACAATGTTAATAATAAGACAAATTATACAACTTAATGAAACATAAATATATATACATAACACAAAAAAATAAAATATATATAAATACATACATATATTTTATAGAAACACCTTTGTGAAATGTGTACTATCTTCTTCTTTATTATTTCTTCATTTTAAAAACATACAAATATAAATACACATACATATATATATAAATATTCAATGAATTAATTAAAAAATAGGATAATTAGATGAGCTTTATTTTCTATTATTACATTTAATTACAACCAAAAAAAATAAACAATATGTATATATGTATCCATATATTTCTAATATTTTAAAAATAATACATATGTAATAAAGCATATGCTATATTTTAACCATTTTACATAAAAAATATACAATTATATATATATATGAATATGTTAATATATTAATATTTGTAAATTTTTTTTTATTTATTTTATTTTATTATTATTTTTTTTTTTTTTCTTTAATTTCTATGATTTTGAAAATTTTAAGAAATACATATTTTTACAAAAGAACAAAATTGTTATCAATGGACTATATATATATATATGGAGAATATAATTTCGCACGTTCAAAAAAAAAAAATAATAAAATATAAAATAAAATAAAATAAAATAAAATAAAATAAAATAAAATAAAATAAAATAAAATAAATAAATAAATAAATAAATAACACAAAAAAAATGACATAAAACAAATATATAATTATAAAAAAAAAAATACATATATATAATAGAATGATGAAAAAACAAAAGAAAATGTGGGGAAATAAATATTTGCATAATGTTTTTAAAAAAATATATATAATATATATATATATATTATATTTGTATTTTATTTTATTTTATTTTGTTATATCCTGTAAAAAAGAAAATAACATAATGTTAGAAAAAATATGTGAATTACTTTTTTTCTTATTATTTTTATAAAAAAGGAAGAATAATAAAAATAAAATAATAAAAATAAAATAATAAAAAATAAAAGATATATTATTTATAAGAGCATAAGTAAATTCTACGCATATTAAAATAATACATATATATAAAATATATATTATTATATTATGTATATATTATATATATATATATATAAATGTATTTTTATTTTTATTTTTATATTTATATTATTTTATTATTTTCTATTTCCTTTTATTTTTTTCCATATATTCTTCTATTCACCTTCCCAAAAAAAAAAAAAAAAAAAAAAAAAAAAAAAAAAAAAAAAAAAAAAAAAAAAAAAAAAAAAAAAAAAAAAAAAAAAATAAAGAAACAAAAAATAAAGAAAAAAAAAATAAAGAAAAAAGATATCAAAGGATATTTTTATATTATATATAATATATATATTATAATAATATCATATTATATTTATAACATATATATGATATAGATATAAACCTTAGTATATATTTATAATATTATATATATATATATATATATATGTAATATATATAACGTATTTTTTCGTAGATATATTAAATTAACATATTTTATAAATATATATTATTATATATATATTATTATATATATATTATATATATATATATATAATATAATATTAATTAATTCCTTTAATTTTATTTTGATTTATATATTTTTCAAAATTTATATAGAACGCTATAAAAAAGAGTTAAAAAAAAAAAATTATAAATAAATATAAAAAAAAATGTTTAAATGTTGATAAAATAAACATAATAATAAATTATAGTGATAATATAATAAACTTATGAATCAATAATTGAAAACATTTCTTTTCTATTCTCAAAAAAAAAAAAAAAAAAAAAAAAAAAAAAATTTATATATATATATATATATATTTATATATATTATATTTCTTGAAGAGCATCATTATTTTATACAATTTTTAATAAATATGAAAGAAGATATAAATAAATTAAAAAATAATAACGACAGTAATTTAAGCAATGATGAAGAAGAGCACAGTGTAGATGATGAGGGCTCCATTAACAAGGATGATAATAATAATAAAGAAAAGAAAAAAGGTTATGAAAAGATTATAGAAGATATAAAAGAAGAAAATAAAAACTCTTATGTATCAAAAATAAGTGAGCCAATGTTAAAAAAGAAATATTTAAAAAATGTTTTAAAAATATTAGATTATGTTTATTATGCAAAATTAAATAGTTCTCAAATTTTAAAAACAAATAATTCTTTAGATGAAGAAAAACAAAAATTATTAAAAAAAAAATTAATAGTTATAGGATTAACACAAGTAATTAAATGTATAAGAAAAGGATATAGTGGTATAGTACTTATTGCAATAGATGTGTTCCCAATAAATATTATATGTCATTTACCTTCATTTTGTGAACAATATAAAATCCCATATACTTTTGTAACAACGAAAAATAAATTAGCTCATCTATGTAAACTTAAAAGATCTATAACATGCTTATTTATTTTAAAACCGGATATTCATATATCAACATTTGAACAAACAATTAATCAACATTGTCCCAAAAAAAAAATACATAATTATCAAAAGTTGTATGACAAGTTAATATCCGGCGTAAAAAAAAATCACCCCTTTTTTCAATCCTAACAACAACAGGGAGGAAAAATATAAATAAATAAATAAAAATATACATATATAAAAAAATATATATATATAAAAATATATATATATAAAAAAATATATATATATAAAAATATATATATATATATATATATGTGTGAATATACATTTATATCATTTTTTATTTATTTACATGTATATTTTTTTTTTTTCTTTTCTTTTCTTTTTTTTTTTTTTTTGTATTTGTACCTTTGTCTATTAATTGTATATTTTTAAAAAATTAAAAACAAAAATTTTCATTTTTATAAGTCTTACCAATTTATTTATTTTTATAAATCCACATTTCAGCATATATAATGAAAGAATTCGTAAATGTTTCTATTTATTATATATTTTTTAAATATGTCACATGACTTTATAATTCTTTTTATTTTTTTAAATAAAAAGGCCTTAATTAATTAGGGGGATCCTTATTATTTTATAGTAACAACATATATGTATATATATATATATATATATATATATATATTATTATGTTTAATTTTAAAAGTGGAAATAATTTTTTATTTAAAAAAAAATACCATGTAGGGGTTTTTCAAAATGATAATAATCTTATAAAATAGATATAGCTATAAATACATTAATACTTATTATATATATATTATATATATATGTATATATTTTTTTTTTTTTTTTTTTTTTTTTTTTTTTTTTTTTTTTTTTTTTTTTTTTAATATTTCGTTTATATAAGGTTATAATATTAAAACATGTTTTTGTGTTATAAAATTAAAAGTATTAACAAAAAAATTATACAAGTTAATAATAGATGATTATGAGTAGAGTAACCACTATGTATATTATTATTGTCTTGTTTTATAACTTCATATTGCTTATCTTTATCTTGAACGTTTTGTAAATAATTGAAAATATTATATTTGTCATTATTATTTATATCATCCTTCATGCTGTTCTCTTGGTTATCATATAAATTTTTTTTTTTTTCGTTTAAGAGATAATCTGATGAAGATGGAAGAAAATATAACAAATTTTCAGAAAATAAATCATTTTGTTGTTTTTGTAATTCTTTTATATCGTTAATATTTTTTATTTCTTCTGAGAGTGTATGATTTAAAGAAGCTATATTATTTAATAATTGGCTTTTAATATTTTTTAAAATATTTGATTTCTCTTCAATATTATTAACAGACTCTAACCATTCATGAATTTCTTTTTGTAATTTTTTTGAATGCTCTTCTAATATTTGAATATCTTCACTGCTTTTCTTCTCTTTATTTAAATATTTATTATTTTGTATCTCTTTTATTATATATTTTTTTAAATCATTATTTTCATATATTTCATTTCTCTCTTTTTTATCTATATGTTCTTTTAAATCATTATTTAATATCTTAAGGTGATCCATATGTGCTCTTAAACTTTCAGAAAATTTCTTATCATGCCCATTATGATAATAAGGCTGATGCTTATTATTATTAAATTCTTTATCATTATTAACGTGGTGATGATTAATGTTTAATTCTATAGCTTTATGTGCAACAAACGTATCCCCCATTTCTTTCGATATCCTTTTATTTAATACATTTTCTTCATTTGTCTTTTTATTAAAATAACTCTCAAAATTTATATTCTCTTTATCGTTTAATTTTATATTATTACACTCACACGAAAAAAATGGGAAAAATATACACAGGTAAAAAATGGACCCCTTCAAAAATGTACCATACATCATAAAAAATAAAAGGACTTATCAAAAAAAATAAAACATAAAAAAAAATATATGCATATATATATATATATATATATATATATATATATATATATATATATTTAAGTCTTTATTATGTAGGTCATTAATTCATGTTTATCTTTTTCTTATATGTAATATTTATCTTATTATTTCTTTCTTAAAATATTATACAATAGTAAAAAGATAAAGAACATAAAATTTTTCATAAAAAGTTAATTCGATATATCTGTAATTTTTCATTTTTGTCCTTCTCCTTATTAGAAGAATTTTCTCTCTACATAAAAAAAAAAAAAAAAAAAAAAAAAAAAAAAAAATATATATATATATATATATTTAAATATATATATATTAAAAATTATTGATTGTTTTTAAATAAATTCTACATGTGTAACATATGAATATATATAAATATTAAGATATTATTAAAAAAATTATTAGAAATACATTTTTATGAAACTTTTAATAAGTAATATATTTAATAAAAACATATAATACACAAAATATAGAACTAATTGAATTTCTTTTTTAAAATATTGAATATATTGGAGATAAATGAAGCAAATATAAATTATAATAATATTATATGAATACCATATTGTATATGTATTTATAAATTGATTTTTTTAAAATTAAATATATTTATATGTATATATGTATATATATATG
>NC_033649.1:623475-625745 GCF_001601855.1 Plasmodium reichenowi | reverse complement strand
ATATATATATATATATATATATATATATATATATATATATATATAAATATATTTATATTTATATTTATTTATTTAATTAATTTCAAGTGTTCATATATTTTATACTCTTTTATTATTTTTTTTTTTTTTATGAAATGTAGAAGGATGTGTTACATGTCACAAAATTATATTACCATTTTATTTTACACATAAAAAAAAATATATACATATGCATATATAAATAAATAAATATATATATATATATATATATGTATATATATTTTTATTTTTTTATTTTGAAAAATATTATGTAGGCGAAAAAATTATAATACTCTGCATATTTTGATAATATATAAATACTATAATTCCAGTATATATTAATAGGGGAAAAGAAAAATTATAAAATAATGTCTTAAAAATTAAAAAGTTCCTATTCACATGTTGACTTTATATGTGTATAAAGTATATTTATATAATTATTCATAGAAATATATATTGTCTTTACTCTTAACATGGTTAACATCATTACGTATACATATGCATACACATATAAATAAATAAATAAATAAATATATATACATATATATATATATATATGACAAATAGGACATCCTTATTTTTAATTATTTAAAAATAAAAAATAAACCGTACACATTAAATATACACATTTATATTAAAAATGTACAAAGTACGTTTGTTTCTTTTCTATTTTGCACTTTCATGCAGGTGCCACTTGAATAAGATACAAAAAATATATATATATATATATATATATATGTTTACTTATTTATATATATTTATATTTAAATTACAATATTTATTCTACCTAATAAAGGTTTAAATCAGATGTATTTAAAAGGATAAACTTATTTAAATATACACATTATATATATTTTTCTTATTCTATGAATTATTATATATATATATATTTTTTTTTTATTATATGTTATTTTTTTTAAAGTATATATTTTTCAGTTTTTTTTTTTTTTCTATTTATTTTTTTAATTTCATATATTAGTATAATTTAAAAGAAGAAAAAAAAAAAAATAAAAAAAAAAAATAAAAAAAAAATATAACGATATTAAAACATAAAATAAACTAACATAAACATGTTTATGTATAATGTATTAATATAAAATGAACATTATATAAATTATGTATTTATTACATATATAATATTCTAAAATACATACATACATATATAAATAAATAAATACAAATATATATATATATATATATATGTATATATACATATTTATATATTTCATATTAATCTTCTCTTTTAATATTTTCTTCTTCATCATTTTTTTTATCATCACTTTTTTTATCATCGCTTTTTTTATCAACCTTTTCTTTCTCCTTTTCTTCTTTTTCTTTAACATCTTCTTTTTTTTCAACTTCCTTTTCCTTTTCATCCTTAGAAGTATCATCATCTTTTGTTTTATCATCCTTATCCTTCTCTTCTTTATTTTTATCATCTTCTTTGACTTTTTCTTTTTCGTCTTCTTTTTTTTTCTCATCCTTTTCAACCTTATCCTTCTTTTCTTCGTCATCTTCCTTTACATCTTCCTTTACATCTTCCTTTACATCTTCCTTTACATCTTTCTTCACGTTTTCCTTTTCGTCTTCTTTTTTTTTCTCCTCCTTTTCAACCTTATCCTTCTTTTCTTCTTCATCCTCCTTTGTTTTTTTATTATTATCACTGTTATCATCTTTCTTTTCCTTTTTGTCGTCATCTTTTTTTTCTTCAACCTTTTCTTTCAAATTTCCCTGACTATCCAAAAGTTTAAGATTGACTTGTCCTGCCTCATCAAATTTTTGTTTAAATAATTTTGCTGCATCGGCAGTATTAAATTTTAAAGCAAACTGTTCAATTTTTGGTTCCTCTGCAAAATCTTTCACTGTCCAAGCATATATTTTTTCACTTCCAGCATTTGGAACAAGCTTACAATATGATTCATTGGGATATATATAATGGTTAGCTACAACTTTCAATGTTTTTTCTTGCCTTAAAAGAAATCGTATTATTCCTTTTTTCTTATGTAATAATAATTTGGATTCACCTAATCCTCTTTCTTTCCATTCACCCTCAACCCACCTATACAATTTTGATCGTCCAGACCAAAATAAACTTTCGTCTTCTTCTCCTGTTTTTATTTCCACTTCTTTTAATTCAACCTACATGAACCGTTCAGGAAAAAAAAAAAAAAAAAAAAAAAAAAAGTCAAAGAAGATGATAAAAATAAAGAAGAGAAGGATAAGGTTGAAAAGGAGGAGAAAAAAAAAGAAGA
>NC_033649.1:609881-623375 GCF_001601855.1 Plasmodium reichenowi | reverse complement strand
TATATATCAAAAAAAAAAAAGATATAAATAAAATATTTATCAAGAGAAGAAAAAAAAAAAAAAAAAAAAAAAAAACTGTGTTTACACAATTGTGATGGGAAATATATTAAACTTAATATATATATAAAATAATAATATTATTATGAAATCTGGTGAATATACAAATGAAAAAATTTCATATAATTATTGTATTATAATAAAATGGATATATATATATATATATATATTTATTTATTTATATATATATTTATAAGGGAGTGAAAAAATTAGATATTTTTATAAATACTTGTTTTTTTAATTGTATATATAAAAACTAAAATAATATAATACTTTAAAAAATATATATATTATATATATTATAATATATATATATATATATATATATATATATTTATTTATTTGTTTATTTACTGTATAATATTATAAACTTATAGTTTCTCTTATGTTATTATATTATATTATATACATATTATATGTAAATATATATTTAAAGCATTCTTTTTATTTTTTTTTTTATTATATATCTTTATTTTTATTTTCTTTTATTAAATAATTAAATTTATATAATAATTCATAATAAAAAAAAAAAATCTTAAAAAATGATATATTTATATATATTTTATATAAATATGTAATTTTTTTTTTTATAATTATTATACTTGTATATTATATAATTATATATATAAATAAAATTATATTATTATATTTTATATATTTGAAATTTTTTTTTTCTTATATTTTGTATTCTTAGAAAAATATATTATTATATATAAAAATATATAATTATATATATATATAATATATTGATTATTTGAATGTACTATATATTATATTAAATATATTTTTATATTTAATAGGTATGCAATCACAAAAAAAAAAAAAAATAATAATAATAAATAAAATATTTATATATATGTATATAATATATATAATATATATATATTTATATATATATTATATATATATATATATATATATATGAACATTTTTTACCATATCGCCTCCAATTCGGCTTATTTTTATTGTATATTTTTTTTTTTAATTATAAATAATATTTTATATATAAATATATAATAATATATATATATTTTATTATAATATTTTTATAATATATTCTTTCTAAAGTTGAGAAAGAACAAAAAAAAGCAAAAAAACAGTGCTTATTTAAAGCAAAAAAAAGAAATATTATTTTTCATATTTTTACCTGTTTCAATCTATAAAATATATTATTATTATATAAAGGTAAACACACAAATATGAAGATGTTAAAACTATAAAATTTGTTATTATTATTATAATTTTATATTTATTAAATATAGTAAATATCACCAAAAAAAAAAAATTAAATATATATATATATATAAAACATATAAAACTATGTATTTAAATTTGATGGTTTATTCTTTTATTATTTTATAATTATCACCAATACTAAAAAGATAATATATACATATAAAATATATTGAATATTTATTCATGTTCATTTGTTTAATTTTTTTTTTTTTTTTCTTTTAAATAATTTTTAACAAAAATATATATATATATATATATAATTATAGTATAACCTAATTTAAAAAATGAATTTTATAAAGTCTTATATGTGATAATATTATAAATATCCCCAACGAATAAATATTATATTTTACAATTTTTATATTAAATAGACTTCATATATATGTATATTAATAAATATCTTATTATTTATCAAGCATATTGATGATATAAATATATATAATATTTATAACATGTCGCTTAACAAATTATTTGTAAACATATAAAATATGTATTTGTAATATATATTATTTTGTATATAACCCATAAAAATTTATAATAAAACAATTACGCGCATCAAATATAAACATAATAAAAAAAAAAAAAAAATATATATATATATATATATAAATATATATTATATCTAGTTGTTTATATTCCTACACAAAATTAACAAATTATCAAATTAACAAATTAACACATATACATATACATATATATATGTATATATTTTTTTTATATCCTACGAATTATATTATATTCACAAGAATATTTCAAAATTATATTTATTATAATATTTTTAAAATAAGACATGAATGCTATTTGTTTATGTGAACAAATTATATATATGTATTTTATATTGATACAATACATGTAAAAAATAAATATTTTATGACCGTTTTTTTATTTTATTTTTTATTACATGGAAAATATAAGCGTTTCATTTTTTTATATATTTAAAAATAAAATGTACATATTATTATGCATTAACATATTTTTTCAATACACATAAAAAAAAAAAATATATGTATAACATATATATATATATATATATATATATATATATATATATATATATATATATATATATTTATATATTTATATATTAATATTTATATATTTATATATTTATTTATTTGTTGGTTTGTTTTTCATATAGTTATATGCTTAACCTTTGCATTTATTTACAATAACAATATTAATACAATATTATAATTTTGAGTTCAAAAAAAAAAAAAAAAATTCAAGTGCTCTTTTTGACGTTTTAAAAAAAAAAATGGTTAATCAAGATGATAAATTTAAGAAACATAAAAATGAAATGTGGCAAAATGATGAGATATATAAAAACAAATCTGTTAATTCAACGAAAGATAATTCTTTTATGAATATGAATGGAAAGAATAATTTTCCTTTAGAAGATGAATATAAGGATATATTTCAGATTAATAATTTTTCTAAGAATAATGATCATAATAAAAATAATGTGCATCTTATAAAAAATCATAATATGAAACATAATAATAATTTTATTACAAATGAGGAATCAGAAAAAAACTCTTTTTTATCGAATAAAGATTTAATTATTTTTAATTTACAAGATATTAAAAATGATGGTAATATGAAAAAGTTTGATCATACTAATACATTTCAAACAAAATCTAATACGACTACAAATAATTATAATCAAAGAAATAGTCTAAATGCTATTTTGTCTAATTCGAATATGAATCCAATCGAAACGAACCAATTAAATAATGTATTGAAAAATGATAATACAATAAATATGTATGAAAATAATAATTCATATTATGAAAAAAATATTCAAGGAAAAATGAATATTATAAATTTAAGTGATAATGATATAAATCATGATGATGATAAAAGAAATTCTTTGGATATTTTCCCTTTCTTTAAAAAATTTAAAGGTATAAGAACAAAATTATTAAGTTATTATGATATAGATACAGACGTTGTCATATATAGATGTATGTGTGCCTTATTTCCATATTTAAATGTTGACAAAAATTATGATGTTATAAATAATATGTATGATATTGAAAAAAATTGTGTGAATACAAATGAAAATGATTTCGATAATAATACGAGTACCAAAGAATATACATCCCAAGAAAAGAACATTTATACAAACAACAGCAAAAGCAATGTTAAAAATAATGATAAAATTAATAAAGATAAAACTAACCTTTTTGATGACCAAACATATGATGAAGAAAATGTAAGAAAATCAAGCAATGTGAATGATGCTTTAGATTATTATGATAATAAACTAGGGTTAGAAAAAAATCCAGATATTTATTCCTTCGTATGGTTAAATTTATTTATATCCTTTCTAGTGTTTTTTCTTTTTAATATAAAAAATGTATTTTTCAATGATATTAATAATAATATATCAACAAATGACATATTATCAAATAATAGGAACAATAATATTTTAGATAATCAAAGCAAATTAAATATTTTATATAATACTATATTTTTCATATATTCATTTAATATATTTATTCCCATTATAATATATCTAACAATTTATTTCAAAACTAAAAAAAACCCACCTTTCAAATTAATATATCTTATATCTTTATTAAGTTATAATAATATTATTTTATTACCAATTATTTTTATTTATAAAATTATTATTATAAATACCTCCATAAATTTAGTACTCTATCTTTATGCAATTCTACGTTTCCTTATCTTTATTTTTTATATTAATACATCTATTTTTTATATTTATAAATATACAAACAATATATTTTTTAATCATTTTACTACAGATTTCATATATCTACTTTATGTAATTTTTTTCCTTTCATATGTATCTTTTTATATTCTTCTAAAATATTACATATTTAATCATTTATAAAAACAATTATATTTTATAAATCGAAATGTATATATTTTGGTGTTCAGCAGTTTTTATCACACGAAAGGACTATAACCATCAACCATAAGCTGATTAAAAAAAAAAAAAATATATATATATATTTATATATATGTATGTATGTACATTATTCATTTGGTATATTTTATTTTTATTTTTTTTTTTTTTTTGTATTTATTTTTTTGTTATATATTTAAAAACGTCTTTTTTGAATAAACCTTAATAATATTTACATAAACATATACTTAAAAAAAATGATTATTAAAAAAAACAAAAAAAGAAAAAAGAAATATATATATATATATATATATCTTACACAAATTTAAAAAAAAGTAAAATATAAAAAATAAAAAGTAAAAAACAAAAACAAAAATAAAAAAAAAATAAAAAACAAAAAAAAAAAATGTGATTTAATTTATACATTTATATACATGTGTATATATTTACATATATATACACACAAAATACTTTTTAAAAAAATATACATTATGTATATATATAACAAATTTTTTAATATAATATTTTTATAAATCATCTCCATGAAAAAGACCTGTCACTTCATCCATTTCACCAACCATGTCATAATTTCTATAGCCTTTCCAGTTTTTATATATTTTTATAATTAAAAATATAAAAGCACAAGATATCCATAATACGGTTAAGAGAAAGATAAATATAAAAAAATAAAATTTTTCAAAACAATAAATCTCAAAACTGAATATAGACAAAGAGAAACATTTATCATTTGAATTCATGTATGATCCGTTCAAAAGGAAATCTTCTTCTTCTTTTTTCTTTTTCTTGTTATATCGAAAATTTTTAATAACTTCATTCAGATCGAAAAGGCTGAGAGAAAATAATAAATAAATAAATAAATAAAATAAATAAATAAATAAATAAATAAAATAAATAAAATAAAATAAATAAATAAAATAAAATAAAATGTAAGGGAATATAGTATAATACAAAAGCTTCATACGTGATTTTTATGTATATACAAATATTATTATATATATATATATATATATATATATATATATATATATATTTATATTTATATATCTTTATATATATGTGGTTATTCATTCATATTAATATTGATATTATTCAATTTATTTCATTTTATTTTATTTTTCTTACTTGCTTTTTTCTATTACACCGTTCTGTAAGAAACTCCTTTTCCCACTCTCACCATCACTCTCATTATTACTCTTACCTTCAATCTTATTCTCATTTTTACCTTCAATTTTATTCTCACTCTTACTTTCACCCTCACTCTCATTTTTTATTTCCCTCTTGCCATATTCCAATAACACAGCCTCATTTAATTTTTCTCCCTTGGATATTTTAGAAGATTCATCAACAATATTATTTGTTTTTATTCCATTTTTCATTAATTTCTCATGTTCTGCTTGTCTATCGTAATTCCAACCCTCATTTGTAAAGCTAAAATTCAATCTTTTCTCCATCCATGCACTTATATGAACATTGGACTGAAGCTTTAAAGTAAAATTATTTTCCAGGGACCACATTTGTTCAGATGACAAAACATATTTGTGTATCTCAACATTTCCATATTTTATTAACTTGGTATTATTTAATTTGACATTATTTTCTTTTGTATCCAACACGGATATGTTTTCATTTGCTCTTCCCCAAAAAATTAAATCAACCTAAAAAAATAAAATAATATCATAATATTATGACTTGTTCAGGAAAAAAAAAAAAAAAAAAAAAAAAAAAAAATAAACATATACATATACAAATACATATACATATACATATACACATACACATACACATACACATACATATACACACACACATACATATATATATATATAATTATTGTTTATTTTTCTATATTCCTTTTTATATTTATTCATTACAAAGAAGGGGTAGTTTCTATTCACAATGACCGAATTATGAGGGAACACATCCAACAATATAGGTTGGTCAATTTGCTCGTTTACAAACTGCACAATTTCAATTTCCGCATAAAAAGGAAAACTGAGTTTGTTTATTATATTAGAAGTCTTTTCAATTAAATCATAAGAATAAATTTGGACAACATAATTTCCCTTTTCCAAATAAATACTCATATTTTCAAATATGTTGATATTGTTATTATTTATATTGGCCTGTACTTTGTTGCTTGTAGCGATTATCATATTGTTTTGCAAGAGTTTGATTTCAAAGCTGGTTAAAGTGAAGTTGTACCCAAAATTGATTTTTACATAGCTCGGCTAAAAATAAAATATATACATATATAAATTAATATATATATATATATATATATATATATACTTATATATCCATTTGCACACATATTTATATTTTTTTTTTTTTTTTAGGGTACCAATTTCACCCCTCAATATATTACCATTTTAATCGTAAGCGGATAAGAAAAAAGATCCCTAGAATTCAAACTTTTTAAAAAAATCACATTCGTTTTTAAATAGTCATATATATAATTCTTATTTTTAATTTTCTCAAAGGATATGTCTTGATATTGTTCGACATTAAGTGATAAGGTGTCAAATATATTTGTAAAATATTTATTAAGATAATTATTATATTTTAAATAATCAATACTATTAAAATAATCCATAGGATATAAACTTATAATTAGCTTGAAATATGTACAATCATAATTATTTTTTTTTATAACTAATTTAAAATTCTTATCTATTTTATACCAGTTTAATATATGTTCATTTTCTTCATTCGAAAAAAACGGTTTAACATATAAATCTTGATCATTTGTATTTTCATCAGGAAAAAATTTACTGTCTTCATTTCTTATTATATTAATATGGAATAAATTTTGGATATCAAAATATGTGTTTAAATAATTAAAAGAAAAATGAGATAAATTATCAGTTTGTTCGATTTTATAATAATTATTATTTCCATAATTATTATTATTTCCATAATAATTATTATTATTATTATAATTGTTTGTATTATTGTAAAAATCTCCACTTGTTATATCTTCATCATAATTTTGTTCATCTATGTGTATACAAAAAATTTTAAGAATAAACGCCTCTTTTGGTATGTCAAAAAAAATTTCGTGCTCACGTACTTTCATATAATATGTATCATAAATATGAAAATAATTCCTATTCATATTTGTGCTGATAATATTATTTTTTTTTTTTTCAAATGGTTCATTCATATTAACATTGGAACTATTATTATTTTCTAATAATTTTACTTCATGAAATAATCTTTTATAATTATCCGTTTTACATGTATTATCATATATTTTTTGAAAATCTATAGTGTCATCAAGATGGTCTCCATATGGTAAGTATAAATTATTTTTTCCAAGTTCAATATTTTTATTTTTTAAAATATCAATAAAAATAAATAAATCAAACATGACCTTTTTCATTTTTATATTTTTATAATGATTATTCGAAAGAAACGTAATATAGATTTCATATTCACCTACGCCAAGATCCGTAGTTAAAAATAATTTATCATGAGATTTATTAAGTTGTGTGGGATTATTTTTTGATTTTATGGTTAAAATAAATGGATATATAAAATAATGATAATGTGGTTGTATTTCTATATATATATTACCTTTTACATTTAATACGATATTAAAAAGGAGATATTCTTTTTTAATTGTATCATTAAAAATGTTTATATAAGAGTCATCTTGTGATTCATTAAGATTATCAGTATTATTTACATAGGAATTATTACTATTATTTATATTGTTATTATTGTTTACATTTTTTTCTTTTTCAAAGCATATAAAGAATCTTTTTAATATTAATGTGTTGTAGTTATCTCGATTTAATGTAATGTCTAATTTGTCATTTATATAAATTTCAAATGGTATATTATTCCAAGTATGTTCTAAGAAATTGTATACATCATCTATCTTTTTATGTTCAGAAAATAACATATTTTCTTTATCACAGCTGTATTCTTTATAAAAATAATATAATAATTCATTCTTAAATATATAGTTATGAATAACAGAAGGGTAAATATTTTTATTATTCTCTTGATAATTGAACCTTTTATCATTATAATTATTATTTTTGGTATTATTCTTGTAATCTATATCATTCGTGTAAATAGGCATGATGTTAAAATGCATAAAAAAGGATAATGGTTTAATACTATCACTAGTATGATAATTATAATTATTTATATTGTTATTATTTCTGAACGTATAACTTGAATTTTCCTTATTAGAATCGTCATCAAATTTAAATATATATAATCCTCTTTCTAAATGTCTATATACATTTATATATGTATCTGTAAATGTTAAAAAAGGGTGAGCTAAGGAAAGAATTTGTTTCTTCACTTCATTAAAGGAAATACCTTCATTTAATAGTTTAGGTACATCTAAAACTCGGTACACATTCAACGTAATGTTATTTTTACGACTGTTCCTATTATTATCATCATCATCATTATTATTATTTCTTATGTACATGTTTAGAAAAGCATTATTTGGTAATATCAAAAGTGTATAATTATTGTTAACTACTTCAAAATTATAATTAACGCTTTGATTTAATATTAGAGAGTTGCTGTTTTTGAGAGATATGATACCTCTAAGATGATTTTCAAGATAAGGATAGGCATTACTAAATATGATATTATTATTATTATTATTATTATTATTATTGTTAAGGTTATTATTATTTTCAAAATGTACCATCTGTTCTGTATGAACACTACCGTATTCATTATTCATGTTATTTTTGATATTTTCCATATTATTGTTCTGAACAGGGAAATCATTATTGGATAGACTATTTATTACACCAATATTATGATGCTCATAATATAAATGATCCAGTTTATATGTTTGGTCATTTTTATTTTGTATTATATTTTTATTAATCATTGGAACATAGTCCTTAGTTAATATATTATTTAATAATAAAGGTAAAGTGATTTTATTATATAAATTTATCTGTTTTGTATGTACATTTTCTTCCTTTGTTTGATTTGTATATGTAATATTGAAATATGCATATGAACAAAAATTTTTTTTTATTTCATCATTAATATGTTCATACGTATCTATATATATATTTATATAATTTGTATTATTATTTAATATTTTTAATAACATAATATTTTTATTTCTATAAGTGTTTGTACTAATCATGATAATATGGTCATAATTTTCATCAATATACATTTTGTATGGGAATATATTTTTATGAAAAGATAATTCAACTTTTAATATGAAATTTTGATTTGATAAATAATGAATTTTTGGTAATATAATTTTTTTTTTAATTCTATTTTTATCTTGTTCATTTATTATATTTCCATCTTTTTGTTGTTGTGTTGGTAGAATATAAAGAAAGAATGATTTATAGAGATAAAAAAAATGAATTGTTTGATAAATGAAGAACATATTATTTTCTTTTTTAATTACCTTTGGTATTTTTTTATTTATAATAATATCATTATATTCATATTTACTAAGATCAAATGTATCATAGTTATTTGTATATATAAATTTATTTATGGACCTATCTTTTATATAATTCATATTATTATTAAAGAAAAGACATTTATCTAATGTGTTTAAATTATATATATATATTTGTAAATAAAAAAAGGAATTTATATTTTTATTATTCTGAGTATTAAATTCAAATATAATTTCATATTCTCCTTCAACAAAAGATTCGATATATAGATGATTATAACCTTCATATAACTTTTTGTTATTATTATTATCAATACCATTATTATTATTGTTGTTGTTGTTGTTATTATTTGATTTATCTAATAAATAAATATATATATAATTATGTGTGAAGCAATTTATTTTGACTATACTTTTTGGCTTTAATAATATGGTAAGTTTATGTTTTTTGTAATAAGGTACATAAACAAAATTATTATAACTATACGAATCATATCCTATAATTATATTAGGTATATAATTAATTTTTTGTATCATATTATGTTGATATGATGTTATTTTCTTTATATCATTTGGATGGTCGTTTTGATTTAATAACTTCATATTATCTACATATTCTATATCGATAAAAAAGAATCCACAAACTTCTTGGGTAGTATATAATAATGTTGAGACAAGTACATACAATGTACATGTGTGTTTATCCTTTAATATGTATTTACTTTTTTTTCGTGTATCTTTATATATATGATAATGTTTTTGACCTTGTACATTTTCTATAAGAATAAAGAATATATCAATACCTGGAGAATTATTTATAGTAACAATAATTTCTTTGTATTGTTGTGGTTGTAATTCTTTTTCATATATTATAACAAAATCAAAATATTCAAATAAATGATTATTTAATATCCATTTATTTTGATAAATTTCATCAAAGGTATTGTTTTTATTTGATGCATCACTAATATTAGATTCATATTTACGTTTTAAAATATTATTAAATAAATTAGTTACTTGATTCATTTTATCATTACATTGATGTTGATTTTTATATAGAGATATAGGATATATTAATAAATTGAAATCATTACTCTCACATATATTATTATAACCACTAAGAATAATTTTTAAATTATAATAACCTTTCTTTAATATACAATTAATATAAATAATATTTTGAAGAGAAAAATTTTTTAAATGATGATGATCATGTTGATAATAATTTTCATATTCAAAGCTGTTATTATAATTAGTATTTTTATTATGATAATTCATATTTTTGTTATATAAAAAACTATCATTATAATGTTTATGAAAAAAATCAAATTCTTTATTTTTTTTAAAATCATATATATTATAATTATTTATATTATTCATATAATATGTATTACATACCTTTTCTGAAGAGTTATTTTTTAATAAGTTAACAAAAATATGATCAGATTTAATAAGCATAGTAAAATTAAATATAGAATCTTCATTTATATATATATCTATAACTTGTTCGTTTTTAAAAGAATTTATTATATCAAAGTTTAAAAGAAAATTATCATTTATATCAATAACTTTATTATTATATATTATATATTCATTAACATCATATAAACTACATTTCTCTAAATTATTGGAGCATTCATTTGTAGAAAATATATTTAACATATTCTCTTCCTCAGTTTGAACTATTTTATTTGGAGCATGAGAATTATTGGAACATTCTGTATATAATCGTTTAATTATATAATTCATAGGAATATAATTATCTCTAATGTTATATATGGATAATTCAAAATTAAAAAATAATAATGATGAAAGGAAAGGATCCTTTCCATTGTCTTTTATATGTTTTATATCTCCTATTTTGTCACTATAATAATCATAATTATTATTATTATAATTGTTATTATTATTATTATTATAATTGTTATTATTATTGTTATTATTATTGTGGTTGTTTTTGTTGTTTTTGTTGTTTTTGTTGTTGTTGTTTTTTTTGTTATTATTATTTATTGCATTTTTGCCCATCTTATATAATATCTCTAATCTATACAAATGATTATTATTTAATATTGTATCTATATATATTCCTTGTGAAGTTATATAACTTTCTACACAATTTTCTTCACATTCCATACTTTTCTTCTTATTATTGTCATTTAGATATTTCTCATTATTTCCAACCATCAAGATATGTTCCATATCCATATTGTTTAAATAATTATTACGGATATCTATTTTTTTTATATGTATAACAAAATTGTTGTACTTGTTTATATCATGTTTTAAGAACGATGTAAATTTTATATTCGCCTCTGTTTTAAATTCTATAAATAATAAAACAGAATATACGACCACAACTTTGTCTCCACTCTTTTCATCATAATAATAATCTTCTATATTATTCATGTTATAATAATAATCTTCGTTAGTACAATAAAAATAATTCTCTTTTATTATAATATAACTTTTATTATGTAAAGGTAGAAGATGATTATATAAATGATTTGCCATGATACCCTTCACCCCATAATTATTATTAATATTATTATTATTATTATTAATATTATTAATATTATTAATATTATTATTATTATTAATATTATTGTTTTTATTAATATTATTGTTATGATTATTTGTTTGAGTGTCATCCTTTATAATTCTTATATTTATACTCATATTTATATTTATACACCTCTTTATATCATTATCATTTTCCATTGTCGTATATATAATAAAATAAAATAACCTTTTATCCTTCTCCCCTTCAGAGTTTTCCCCATTATCTATTTTTGTTATGGTATACAAGATTTTTATATTTTTATCAGAATCTTTCTCCGCTTGTAATAATAACACACTTTCATTCTTAATAATTTCATATTCATATAATTCTACTTTTTTTACATACCTAGAAGATAAAGAATTGTATATATTATAATTTACAAAAATGCTTTTATCAGATGAATATTTAAAATACATATAATGCACAGGATATTTTAAAGAAAAAGTCTTAGACAAAGATATTTCCTGAGATATATTACTATATTCTAAATTATTTAAAAACAAAGGAATTAAATTATTACATTCATAATCATTGTTCTTATCTTCATAATTGTATTCCTCATCGTAATCTTCATCATAACATAAAGAAGAATTAAAAAAAAATAGGAAACTTAAAATTAAAAGAACCAAACACGTTTTCTTCTTTTTTCTCATTTTTAAACATTGTTTATAAGGATTTCCAAATGGTGATAATAAGCATACACACACAAAAAAAATAAAAAATAAAATAAATAAAAAAAATAAAAAATATACATATATATATATATATATATATATATTTATTTATTTATTTATTTTATTTTTCACAAGATTAATTTACAATAATATTATATAAACCAAATGTACAAAAAGGTCGTAGTGGTGGTTATACTTGAAAAAATATAAATATTATTAAAGAATATGACACATTTATATATATATATATATATATAATATATCATACATATGCGTATCATTTATTTATATATTGTGTTTAAATTTTTTTATTCATTTTTAAAAATTATGTTTAAAATATAAAAAAATAAAATAAAACAAAATAATAATTTCCACCTTATATAATATTATTATCAAAAAATTGTGTATACAAAAATATATGTGTGTATTTATTTATAAATAAAATAATATTAATGATATATTTAATAAAACGTTTCAAGTATTACACGTCCCAAGGAGTAGGCACACATAAAATATTATACATATATTATATATATATATATATATTATATATATATATATATATTATATGTACTATCTTATAATACACATATATTTTACATACATTTTTTTTTTTTTTTTTTTTTTTTTTTTTTTTTTTTTTAAATATAATTTTTTATTT
>NC_033649.1:604858-609558 GCF_001601855.1 Plasmodium reichenowi | reverse complement strand
ATTTATTGAATGAAGTGTAGACCAGTTGACACGATATTTGAGACTTCTTCATTTAATAAAAGTAAAAGGTGACCACATAAAAAAAAAAAAAAAAAAAAAAAAAAAAAAAAAAAAAACATATAAATAAACAAATATATATTTATATATTTATATTATCATTTTATTACCTTGTCGCTCTAGAAAAAAACTCGAATTTTATGATCAAAAGTTAAACTACTTCTTTGAAAATGGTATTATAAATTATAGCCTTCTAGAAATCGTAGGAGAATGTGGAACCGGGAAAACACAACTTGCCCTTACCATATGTGCAGATGAACTTTTAAATATTTACGAACGAAGAAAAAAAGAGAAAAAAAAAGAGAAAGAAAAAGAAAAAGAGAAAGAAAAAGAAAAAGAAAAAGAGAAAGAAAAAGAAAAAGAAAAAGAGAAAGAAAAAGAAAAAGAGAAAGAAAAAACGAATGAACAATATGATCGTGATGATAAAAAGAGGGATATTATTTTTTACATTTATGTAAATAGGACTTTTCCTATACATAGGCTAATTGAAATTGTTGAATCCAAAATAAAACAAAAAAAAACAAATTGTTATGAATACTATAATAATACAAAGGAACATCATAACAAAAAATCGAACGGGAATAATGTGTATTGCGAAGAGGATGTGATTAATTTTGAAGACATGACACATGATGAAAGAGTCCCCGTAGATTATTATGAATTGAAAGAAACTGAATACCTATTAAAAAAGAATCTTGTAAAAAGTGTTTTAAAAAATTTATATATTTATAAAATAAATGATGAGAAAGATTTTTTTTGTTTATTTGAAAAAGATATCTTTTATATTTTAAAATATTACAACATTTCTATTTTAGTCATTGATTCACTTAATTTTATATTTCGTGCTATGGAAGAGCAATTCGATAGTAATAAAAAGAAACAATTTTTCATTAAGATATCCTTACTTTTGAAAAAAATAGCCTATGAACATAATTTCTTTGTATTCTTAATTAATAGTACTAACAATAAAAAGGATTATCTTGATTTCTCTTATGACACAACTAATAGTATGATAAATTCTTCTTGTTCAAACACGGTCATATATCTTAAAAAGATAAAAACATATAATTCTATTAGAAGAACCATGAGTATAAAATATTCAGAATTTCTGGTTAAATATAAGTTGATGAATTTTCAAATAACGCAAGAGGGCTTTCACATCAGTGGAGAGATAAACAAATAAATAAAAACATACACATATATGTAAACATATATATAAACATATATATAAACATATATATAAACATATATATAAACATATATATAAACATATATATATATATATATATATATATATATATATATATATATATATATATTTACTTATTTACATTATTATTATATCTTCAATTTTGTCATGTCCTAATTTCTCGCCTGAAGAAAAATAAAAATACTCCATATTTATGTACCCAAGTTATCATACTATTTTTTTATTACTCTTTATACGACGAAATATACAAAAGGATAATATATTAAAATCGGGGGTGGGATGTAAAGGATATCATCAAGTTTATTAAAAATTATACAAATTGTTTTTATAACACTTAAAAATAATAAGAATAAATAAAATGAAAAAAAAAAATAAAATAAAATAAAAAATAAAAAATAAAAAATAAAAAATAAAAAATAAAATGGTATAATATAAACTATTAATAAAAAAAAAAATAATAAATTAGAAGAATTGAAAAGGATATAATGTGCATCATAATTACAAGCACGATAAGATATAAATAAATAAATAAATATATATATATATATAAATATATATATATGTTAATATTTGTACACTTTTCTTAAATCATGGGGGGGAAAAAAAAAAAAAATTTCATATTGGTAATTTTTTATAGTTAGATATATATTCGGCGACCTGCTTAATTCCCGGCAAATCTAATATAAAACTAAAAGGAGAATATTTAATAAAATTTAATATATTTGGTAAGAATGAAAAGAATAATCTATACAATCCATATGATTGAAATAAGAAGCCAATAAATGTTCTATTAAATAATATTAAGAGAAAGCCTATTATAAAACAAACACTTCCTGCTGTTTTTTTTCTATTCATAAAAAATCTGAATATTTTGGTTAATCCAACTAAAAAATATAAACCAATTAAAAATAATAAATTAGACATAAACAAAAAAAACTTATCGAAAAATAAAAATACTCCAATGCATCCAAAAACTACTCCTAAAAATAAAAGTAACAAACCAGCTGTCTTATTTTGATCAAACATTTTTTATTCTTCTTCAGCATTTAACAACAAAAAAAATAAAATAAAATAAATAATATATAAATATAAATATATATATATATATTAAATGACTAGGATTATACTTGACACCTCATATGTATTATATATATATATATATATATATTGTCCACTGAAGGGTGTGCTTTCTTCCTTAAATTAATCACTTCTCTCTTTTAACATATTTGTAAATAATATTTTTTATATATCCCCATTTATCGTAAAAAGTGTGTTTTTTTTTTTTTTTTTTTTTTTTTTTTTTCATATCTTACATAATAATATGTTTATAAGTATATGCAGACATATTATTCTAATTAAAATGTTTTTACTAACAAAAAAAAAAAAAAAAAAAAAAAAAATACATACATATATATAATATATATATATACAATATATACCTATATATTATTATATATATAAATAAATATAGATATAGATATTTATTTGTTGCTTCATTTTTTTCTATTACTTTTGACAATTTTTTGCTACAAATATATTATATATATATAAATATATATATATAATAATATATATATATATTTTTTTTTTATTTTTCCTTTTTCTTTAAATTTATAATTAATTAATAAATAAATAAAATATATATATATATATATATATATATATAATGATTAATTTTTACAAAAATTATATTTTATAAAAAAAATGAAAAAGAAAAAAAAATATATATTATATATTATTATATATATATATATTTATATATATAATATATTCCCTTTTAACCATATATTATTCATATAATTACTCCATTTACTTAAAATATTATAAACAGATATTTTAAATAATGTTAATAAATTAATAAATATATTATATATATGTAATATTTTATTTATAATATATATATATATATATATATTATATATATATATATATAATTATAGATGATTACATTAAAAAGGAAATATATATATTATATATATATTATATATATATTAATAATTTTATTTTTATTAAAAAAAAGAGCACCCTTTCGAACTACGCACAAATTTTATAATGTATATAATATTATATATATATTTATATTTATTCATTTTTTTGTTGTTGAAAAATTTAACAAAAAAAAAAAAAAAATAAAATAAATTAAAATATAATAAATGCTTCGTTATATATTTTTTTTACCTTTTTTAAATTTTATTAAAAAAATAAATATATATAAATATATATATATATATATATAATATATATATAATATATATAATATATGTGCAAATTCTTTATATATTACAAAAAAGAATATATATGTTGTATATATATATATAATTATATAATTATATTTTACGTGGTTACTACATTTCCTTGTTAAAAAATAAATTTTTGATAAGAAAAAATCTTTTTTTTAAAATATGTATATTTTCAGCATACTCTAGTATATATATATATATATTATCATGTCCATATTTCTTTATGAATCTATAAATATCTTTATTTTTATTTAAATATGTATTAATAAAACAATTTTGCAGATCATTTATTAATAAATTTTCTGTGTAATGAAATATTATTTTATTATGTTCTAAGGTAAATAAAGAATATAATACATTTTTATAATTTAAAAAATTATTCATTTTTTTTACTATCATTTCTTTATTTTTTATATCCATATCATGACAATTATTTCTTGATAAAAGGTTATTAATATGTACCAGAAATTTATTTAAGTCCTCTACATCATATTCATCACCAGTCTGCGAAAAAATTTTTCTTTTGTGTTCTTTGCTCTGTGTAACGTTTCTTATTTTCTCCTTGAGCAAATTTTTACCTGGCACGAAAAATAAAAGTATAAAAGTATAAAAATATAAATATATAAATATATAAAAATATTCATATGATAATATGTTAATATATAAATATACAACAAAAAGGAACTTTTACACCTTCAAACATAATTATAATAATATATTATATATATATATATATATATATATGCGTGTACATTTTTCTCACACGCCTTTTTTACTCACTCAATATATGTAAGCACTGTATGTGTAAAGGATACTTATAAGAATTGAAAAGAATGTCAACATATGTTTTTATCAACCTTTTGTACAAACATTCTTCATTAATATTATGAATATTGTTTGTTAATGTATATTTTACATCTGTCCCCTTCTCCAATATTTTCCCTTCTTCACAAAACAATATTTTCTTTTGTTTTGCCTGAATTATCCCTCCGGAATCCTTTTTGAAGAAATGAGGAATTGAAACATGACTTTTATATGAAAAAAAAAAAAATGATTGACGAGATATACTAAAGGATAAGGGAAAACATAATATTATAGCGGAGTTTTTAAAAACTGAGGAGGAACCTAATTGGTTTTTCATAGTTATTTATATCATTGTTTAAATTGTTCATGGTTAACACATAATTAAAAAA
>NC_033649.1:600412-602266 GCF_001601855.1 Plasmodium reichenowi | reverse complement strand
AAGTAAAAATTAAAATTAAACAAATTAACACATGTATATATATATATATATATATATATATATATATATATGCCACATTTTTTTGCATATATTTGTTTATGCATTGTTTGCTTATCCAGAAAAAAGTTCATATTCTTTAATTTTCCTTATTTCCCTTACACGGCTATAAAATAAATTAATGTTATGTACTATACTATCCCTATTTTGTATTAATAGTTTTCTGTCTTCTTCAAATATATCAAACATTTTTTTTATTTCCTCTTCAAAATGTTCTTGTAATTTATTCATATTTTGAGTATGCATCTCTACCAGTGTATACATTTTACTATTCTTTAGTTCGTCTATTTTTTCTAAAACTTGTTTTTCTTCTAAGTCGTCGTTTAAAAATAAAAGTAACTTGTCGTTGATGTTTTTATTTATTTCGTAGTTGTTCAGTTCCTCGTCGATACTCTTTTTTAGCTGTGTTAACTATACAAACACTCCAAATAGGTGTATATATAAATTATAGAAACAGACATAAAAAACAATACACAAAAAATATATATATATATATATATATATATTTATATATTTTTACCTTCATGCTTCTCAGAAGGTCTATCCATCTCAGAATGGTTGGAGCCTTTGCAGGTTTTTTTTCTTTCAGCACATCATTCTAACAAATACGAAATTAAAGAAAGTATATGCATATATATATATATATATATATATATATATATATATATGTATATATATATTTATATTTATTTATATTTATTTATTTATATTTTTTTTATTCTCGTCGTTTCTTATAGGACCTACCTTTAATTTGTCATTCTTTTTCTTTTCTTTTCCAACATCCTTCTTCTTAATATGAAGTTTTTTTCTTTTCTTTTCCATACAAAAAAGTGAATGAAGAAATAAATAAATATACAGAAATTCTTTTGAAATATATTATATATATATATTGTTAAAAAGATAAGGAAGAAATTATAATATGCTATTTCTAATATATTATAATTTATTTTATAACACTTTTATATATATGTATTTATTTTCTATTTTTCAAAATTCTTAATAATTTTATGACCATTCCTTAATTTTAAGAAGTAAAATGCATATAACGAACAGGACCTCTCATAAAATATTAAATGATATATATGTTATTATAAGAAAAGCAAAATACATATATATATATATATTATATTTTTTTAATTTAATAATATATATATATATATATATATATATTTTTAATTATTTAGGTAATAAATTAATTGATATGTCCTCTTAAAAGAACAAAATTAATTTTTTATGAGAATTTATATGAACATCATAAAAAAAAAGACACTTGAAAAAAAATATAAAAAAATATATATACATATACAAATAAATAGTTTTTAAAAGATGAAATAAAAAGATGATGTTTGAAGCTCTAAATAAATTATATAAATTCATTTATATGAAAGCCTTAACCTTAACGTGTTGAAAAACAAAAAGCATTAAAAGAATAATCAAAAAAAGAAAAAAAGAAATAATAATAATAAATTAATATATATATATATATATATATGTACAAACGTGATGATATGTACTAAACGGTTTTTCAATATGTTTCATATATCCTATGAGAACCTACATAAAAAAAATAAAATAAAATAAAATAAAATAAAATAATATAATATAATATAATATAATATAATATAATATAATATAATATAATATAATATAATATAATATAATATAAATATATTATACATAACACATTTGATACACACGGAGGATATCCCCATAAACAATACATAAATAATTATAAATCATATCAATTTTGTTTTTATAAACATCATACATATATATATATATATATTTTTTTTTTTT
>NC_033649.1:598280-600312 GCF_001601855.1 Plasmodium reichenowi | reverse complement strand
ATGATAATGCCAAATATCTGAAATCATATGAACCCTTGGTAATGATTGATAATGCAACTTGTATAAGCTTTAATTGCTATAAGAAAAAAAAAAAAAATAAAATAAAATATATATATATATACATATACATATATTTTTTTTCACTTATATAACATTAAAGTTGTTTCTTTTTTTTTTTTTTTTTTTTTCTTCACTTACAGCTACAAAACCTTCGAGACATAACCCAGATTGAACTCTAATATTAAAAGCTTTTTTTATTAAATCCCTATTATTTAACTGCAACTCCTATAAAGTAATAACATATGTATGTACATATATATATATATATATATATACATGTTATATGTATACATTCTCTTCTTTTAAATATTACATATGTTGCCACTTCTTCAAAACGTGTATCCCCAACTGATATAAAGTTTATATTGTTTGTAATATATTCGTTATAAATACTACAATGTTGTTTCACAATCTGATCAAACTTTTTCTTCTAAAGAGGTGGAATGAAAAAAAAAAATAAATAAAAATAAGAAAAAAATAAAAAAAAAATAAAAAAAAAACATACACACATAAAATACATAAATATGAATATAAATATATGTACTAACATATATACATATATATATATATATATATATTATTTAAATGTGTTTTATTTTATTTTGTTTTGTTTTATTTTGTTTTGTTTTATTTTGTTCTGTTTTTTTTTGTTTTATTTTGTTTTGTTTTGTTTTGTTTTGTTTTATTTTGTTTTGTTTTGTTTTATGCCAACCTTTGCATCCATCCAAAAACGGAAATACTCAAACACTTTAATTGCTGATGGGTCATTACGTTGATCTGTTCTTATAATAGGTATATGTAATTTATCAATAAATTTTGTAAAACTAGGAAACAACCATTTAACAGTATTTATCCATTTATCACTTCTTGCGTTTGTTACTATACACACAGTGTGACATAATGATATAGCTAAATGCATAAGAGCACATAAAGTAGATTCTATATTACAATTTTTATTTAACCTTATATCTCTTTTTAATTCACTCAGTGTTTTTTTTTGACAATTTATTGTATATTTTGAATATAAATATGATCTTATCCAACATGTAGGTATTAATGTATCATCCAAATCAAAAATTAAAACTCGTCTACACCTTTCTATATATATATTACATGGTATATTATATTTTTTCTCTTTTTTTTGTTTATTTTTTTTTTCATTATTTATATATGATATATCATTTAAACTTTTTGATGTCGTAGATGTAAAGGTACTCATGTAACTTTCTTTCTTTACACTATCTTCTAGAAATAATTTATAATTTACAACATTTGCAACATTTGCAACATTTTCCATATTATTATTTTTACTACCATTTATCATGGGGAAATAATTCGTATTATAATAACACGCGTTATTCGTTTTAGGTCTTTCCATTTTATATGGAACATTCAATGAATTATTTTTATTCATATTTATACAAGAATTATTATCATAATTAATATCTGTATTGAATGCTGAACAATGGTGGGTGTTGTACTGAGGAATGTTGCTTAAGATTTCCATATTGCCAAAGGGGTTTAAACTATATTTCGGTTCAATATTTTTTCTAAAAAAGTTCTGATAGCTATACAAGGGTAAATATGTGGATGGTACATGCATACTGGTTTATTTATTTTTTTTATTTTTCTTATTTCGTTTCACTGTTTGAGGGTAAATGTATTCACTGAACACTTTTATTCTTCAGTTAAAGACAAAAAAAAATAAATAAAAAAAATAAAATAAAATAAAATAAAATAAAATAAATATAAACATAAACATAAACAAACAAACAAATATATACTATATATATATATATATATATATATATTTATTTATTTATTTATTTATACGTTTTATGAGGTCACGTATGTACATTATGCCATGGCATAACGGATAATATAATACATATAATATATATATTTATTTTTTTCTAAAAAGAAAAAATAAAAAAAATATTCCCAAAATTTAAAAAGCGCTGTTTTTTAATTT
>NC_033649.1:591905-597880 GCF_001601855.1 Plasmodium reichenowi | reverse complement strand
ATATATATATATATATATATATATATATATATATATATATATGTGCATTTTACAATGTCATAATACCTTGTTTCATGTTTACACGCGCGTATATTTATATATCTATAAAATATCATCAATTTGAATTCATTATATTACGAAATAATATTTATCATCATAAATATAGATATAATGCAATTACAAATATTTTCAAGCTAGAAAAGTTTTAAGAAAATGTACATAAGTATGCATATATATATATATATAATAAAAATATATACAATGAAAAAAAAAATTAATGTTTTTTTTCTTCTTAATGATACTTAATATGTAGAATACGTAAAAACGGATTTTTAAAAGGATATATTATAAAAAAACGTACGTACGTAAATATAATTGGTTTAATAATTTAGTTATTTTATTTTGAGTTATACATATATATATATATATATATATATTATTTATTTTATTTTTTTATATATGGCTTTCTCATAAATTTTGTAATTCTTAAAAAAAAAATCATCTAATTCGATAATTAAAATGTGTAATCATTTATAACAATATATATGTATATATATATATATGCGTATATATTTTTTTACGTACAAAAAAAAAAAAAAAAAAATATATTATTGAACAGGTTTATATATATATATATATATATATATATATATATATAGTATACATATTTTTATGTATAATACATTTACATTTATAATATATTTTTAATATTTTAATATTTTTTCTTTTAAGAATTTATCTACATATATACCTTCAATATTTATATGTCGTATTCATAAGACTGGACACTTATATATATATGTATATTTTTTTTTTTTTTTTTTTTTTAACAACCCATGCATTTATGTGCAAATTCGCTATTTCTTTTGACCATAAAAAATAAAAAAAATAAAATAATAATAATAGGTAGCTAAAATGTAAAATATCAATTTTGTCATATATCCTTTCTTTGCTTAATTTTACCTTGCTTGTTCATAATTTTTCTATATTTTAAAAACTTATTTGTTTTTACATAATATATATATATAGATATATATTTATTTATTTATTTATTTATTTATATTTCCTCTCTATTTCCTTTTACACATACAAAACATATGTAGTATTTTAAGTTAATGTCAAAAAAAAAAAAAAAAAAAGGAGAATCAAAAAAATCCTATAAGAGACAATTCAAGGTTCATTGGAACACATAACAATAACGCATACATACATATTTAATATGAATTTTTTAATAAAACAAAAAAAAAATATATATATATATATCATCATAATTAAATATAAAAAGTCCTTGTTACCTTTTCATTTTAATTATATATATATATATATGTATATGTTAATATCTATAATCATCAATTCATGTATTAAATATTTGTTGTAGAGTTTTTTATGAAAAACAATTTATTTGTTATCAAAAGACAAAGAAAGTTGTTAAACTCTTACAAAACTGTTTTTTTTTTTTTTTTTTTTTTTTTTTTTTAAATTGACAAAAAGAGAAAAAAAAAATATATATAATAATGATAAATAATAAAATATGAAATATAATACATAAGCAAATAATATCCTTTTTCATTTTCATATTAAATAATATATATTTAAAGAAAAAAAAAGGGAGAATTCCTTAAATATACATATATATATATATTTTTACCTTAAAAAATTCTCTACAATATTATTTATTGTCCCTCTGAGCATCCGCGAAAACTGAAATTTAAATATATATATATATATATATATATATATATATAATATATCATAGACTCGTTTTACGTCCATATATATGATACATTTCATTAATAAATTAAACATTCTGTCATTTTATTTTATTTTTATCCAATTAATGAAACCGACCTATTAATATAAATGCAACATACGCCAAACCAACTACAATCACTATTGTAAACGCTACAACCCTAATAATATATGTGTGGGGGGGGGGAGGAAAATACATATTATGGCTTATATAAATAACATGTGTATCATTTTATTTTTCTATAAATAATTTTACTTTTGAGCAGTTTGTGTTGGTGGAATTATTTCCTCCGTCAAATACTTCCATTTAAAAATAGAAAAAAAAAAAAAAAAAAAATTATAATAAAAATCCTTACAATTATATTTTAAAATTGTATTCCTACTTGCGATGTTAATTTTACAGCTGAAATTAAAAATATAAATAAATATATATATATATATATATATTGCAATATTGATGTTATCTTTTTGTTTCCTTTTTTACCGCTCAAAATAGAGTATTCCAGTGAATATTTTCGTAGATATTGATTAAAAGATTTATTCATAGAAGTCGCTGTTCTAAAATTAATTATTGATTGAGCTCCTATTTTTTAATAGAACAAAATAATATGAATACATATGTACACATATATATATATATATATATATATATATATATATATATATTTATATATGATATTATTACCTTTTTTCCATTTTAATATAAAATGTGTGTCTTCTTTTACAAAAAAAAGGAGAACACCATCATTACAATATTTGTTACTTAATTTCCAGTATTCGAATATTTGAGAAGCAAAAGTGTCAGCACTTATTCCATAGGGGAGTTTATTTATTAGAGCTACCCCTAAACTGAATATTAAAAAAAAAAAATAATAATAAAAAATATACATACATATACATATATATATATATATATATATATATATATATTTAACATATTACACGTATGGGACTTCTTTATCTACACAAAAATGTTTTGAATTTCTCCTTTGATAATTCAATATTTCTATAATGTAAATATTAATATATGTACTTATTTTTATGACTTCATTTATATATACATTATTATACGTAAATGAAAGAATGCTTTTTATAAAGTTGTTATAATATACCCTCAATTTGATCAGCTATATTTCTTGATAATATTTTATTAGGGTCGCATATATAAGAAATTTTTAATCCATATCTATTACATAAGGAAGGATGAAAAAAAGGATTGGGAAAATTTTCTAATGTTATATCTAATGAATAGGAATTGTTTGATAAAAAATCATCCGGTGTTTCCTTATCCAGAACATATTTTATATCATCTAAAAGGATATATTTATATATATATATATATATTTATTTATTCATTTATTTATTCATTTTAATAATGTAATTATTTTCTTATTTGTCCTTTATTTTGTACTTTCTTTCTTGTTAAATACGAAAGGAGCATTTTCTATAGGGACCTTTAAATGAACAACGGAACCGAGGAAAATATACAAGCATATAAAAAAGACACAATTCATTTTTTTTTCACACGTATGTGATATATATATATATTTATTTATTTATTTATTTATTCATTTGTATGTATTTATGTATTACTAAAAAATGAAAGTCTTTTTTTTTTATATTATTATTTGCTAACTCTTTATTACAAAAATAAACAATTGCATAATAAACAAATTAAATATACGCACAATCTAAATATAACATATAACGTTTTTAAAAACAACCTTTTTATATTTTTTCACCATTTTGAAATCACCTTATGTTCTGGTCGATTTGTTAACTTTATATTGGTCTACATATTGGAAAAATAAAACCAGAGGAAATATTACATTTTTTTTTTTTTTTTTTTTTTTTTTTAAATTTATTCTTTTATATGTATTTACAGTGAATAATGTTATATGCAATTTAATAGGTTTTTATAATTTTTTCAAAAAAAAATAAAAAATAAAATAAAAATATAAATTTATTTGTACGATATGAAAAATAATAAAATAAAGGAACAAAATACAAATGCTATATATTAAAAAGACAAAAAAACTCAAAAATATAAATATATATAAATATATATACATATATATATATATATATATATTTATATATTTATTTATTTATATTTGTTCTTATTATTAGTCATGGTATACACTCCTGTTTATATCAATTTTTTTCATTTCTTCCTTCTGTGGACATTTTTTTTTCCCCCAACAAGAATTTTTGGATTTTTCAAGACAGCCACTTTTCCACTTTTCAATTTGGTTCTAATAAAACAATTGGTTGTATCATAAAAATTATCATCATTAAAAGGATCGTTAATATTTTTTTGTGATTCATATAATTTTTTTTGATGAGATATAAATTGTTTCCTTCCTCCTATTAGCAATTCATCTTCTCTAAAAATTTGTAATTTATCTTCAAATTTATTTTTATTATTGTTATGATATTTTTTTTTGGGTATACTAAAAATTGTATTTTTTATATTAACTCTTATATGTGGGATTTTAACAATTAACTTTTTTGAATCATTATCAACATGAACATTAACCTTTCTTAGATTATTATTTCCACATTTCGAACAAAATAATAAATTATTTGTTCTCATAAAAAAATAACAAGAAGTACAAAAATAACCCCATAATTTTATTGAATTTATTTTATAACCATCTATAGTTATTACATTTAATCCGATTTGATACAACACATTTTGCATAGCATAATCTGTAGTTATACAAGCAACTGTCTCTTTAAAAGTTTCATCTTTGTTAATGTTTAAATTTATTTTATCAAAGTTGTTAAGGTTTATCCAATCACCTCCCTCATCATCATTATCATCATCATTATTATCTTCATTATTATCATCATTATTATCATCACTATTATCATCACTATTATATTCATCATTATTATATTCATCATTATTATCATCACTATTATATTCATCATTATCTTCATCATTATCTTCATTATTATCTTCATCATTATCTTCATTATTATCTTCATCATTATCTTCATCATTATCTTCATCACTATTATCACCATTCGACAATACTTTTACCACTTCTTCTTTTATTGTTTGGCAACCAATAAATTTATTCTTTCCTTTCTTCAAATGTTCATATTCGTCGTCACTTTCTAAAAAATCGCTAATGTTGTCATCCGATAGGTCCGTATTATTATAAGAAAGACTATTGCTTTTATCCGATATGTCATCATCTATATGTGAAAGCTTATAATTTTTATCTAAGGAGTTATCATCTCCTTGTGAATGTTTATCATGTTCAAAGTAAATAATTTTATTTTTACCATAATGATTATTATCATCATCCATGTTGTCATCATTACTTACTTGTAATTTTTCTTGTTTTAATAATTCATCTTCGCCTATTTGCATTGTATTATGATTATCTTCTCTTTTAATATTTTCCTTCGCGTTTTCTTCATGTTTTCCTTTTTCATCATCTGTTTCTTTTTCTTTATGATGGTCATTAAAATGGATTTCATTTATTTTGTTCTTTTTGTTCTTTTTGGTCTTTTTTTCTTTCTTATCATTTTTATTAACATTCATATATTCATATTTAACGTCATCATATTTATAAATCGTTTCTAAAGGTGTTGCTCTTAATTTTGTGACATCTCCATATTTCCTATGAAGCATATATGTTAATGCTATAACTTCTATATCTACAGAACTTAATGAATTCAAATCCCCTGTTAACTTAGAAAAATATCTTATAAAATTTATATCTACTTCTTCAGGTTTTTCTATTTTTAAAAGAGGAAGAATATTCATTAATTTCTTTTTGGAATTCTCATCTTTTATTTCTTTTATTACCCCTTCAGTTATATAACACTCATATTTGTAAAATAAAAAATCTTTAAATTTAATTAAGCTGTTCGAATCTAATACATATTTCTTTTTCTTCTCCATATTGAAATATTACAAAATGTTAACATAATATATTTATAAATAAAAAAAAAAAAAAAAAAATATATATATATATATATATATATATAAATATATTTATTTATTTTTTATTATTTATTTTTTTTGTAAAAGAAAAAATTTACAATATATCTATAAACGACTATTAAAAAAAAAATATAAAAAAATAAAAATAATAATAAATGTTACCCATATATTATATATATGATAATTTTTTTTTTTTTTTTTTTTTTTTTTTTTTTTTTTAAAAAATATTATTATATTTTTTTTTTTTTTTTTTTTTTTTTTT
>NC_033649.1:584197-591505 GCF_001601855.1 Plasmodium reichenowi | reverse complement strand
GAAGTATCACATATATATATATATATAATATTTTGTGGTATATACAATATATATATATATATAATTAAGTTTTATTATTTTTTTATATAATTATTTTAATTATATATTTAAAAAAAAAAAAAAAAATAATAAAATAAAAAAATAAAAAATAAAAAAATAAATAAATAGAATTTTTTTTATATGTAATCATTATATATAGAACCAAGTGAACGGTTATATATATATATATATATATATATATGTATGTATTATTTATATTTGGAGTACTTATAATATTTTTATAAATATTATGAAAAAATAAATATCATATAAGTTGTATTTGATATGCTTAGAGGACCCTACATATTACATAAAATGAAGGACAAACACATAAATATAGATATAAATATATATATATATATATACACATATTTATATGTTCTTATACAATTTTGTCGACTTCCAGGAGTATTAAGGAATGATAATCACCACAAGATATGTCTAATAAATTAATATTGACTATATCTTTTGATAAATTTAAATCGAATGGATATTGGTTTCTGTGTTTATGATATGTAAAATAATTCCATAGACAAGAATTTCTTTTTTTAAAAACTTTAAATCTCATTTTAACTTCATTACTTTTAGCTATATGTTCGTAATTTTTTTTTTGTTTTGGATTATCCATATATAAATTTTCATTTATATTATCAATAGCATTTAATATCATAGATTGTACCAAATCATTTTTATTAATACCCGATGAACATCTTCTTTTATTTTGTGATGAATAAGAAACTCTACTTCTGGCCTTCGATAAATTAGCATTGTTCATATTGTTTCTTAATATATTTATATGGAAATCATTATTTAAATCGTACGTTTCGCTCTTCTTAGATTCTTCTGCATTTATACTTAATCTGAAATTATTTAATAATTTATTATCGGAGGAATATTCATTGAATTCGTCTAAGGGGACACTTGTTACAAAGTCGGTATCTGCATTTTTATCGTTCCTAATGTTTTTCTTATCACCTTTATTATTTTCATCACCTTTATTATTTTCATCACCTACTTTATTTTCATCACCTTCTTTATTTTCATCACCTTTATTATTTTCATCACCTTCTTTATTTTTGTCACCTTTTTTATTTTCTTTATTATAATTTAATTCCTGTGAACTTTGCATACTGACCTCACTTAGCTCGTTCGATGTAGTCATAAAAAAGTTAGGAATTTTAAATAAATTTATATGATTTTTTTTTTTTTGTTTTTTTTTGTTTTTATCGACTTCTATAATTTGAACACTATTACTAGCTAATTTACGAACAACACAAGTACTATTATTATCATCGTTATTTTTTTTATGAATAGGTTCACTTCCCATCTTTATAATACTTTCTCTTTTAATACTTTCTCTTTTAATGCTTTCTCTTTTAATGCTTTCTCTTTTAATGCTATCATTTTCGTTGGTATCTACACCCCACTTTAATTTAATTATACTTGAATTGTATCCTTCTTCAACTTTGTCTCTGTCTGAAAAATACAATTTTTCCCTTTCTAAAGAAAATTTTTTAAATGTTTTGCTTAATTTAAAGTTAAGTATTTGATGACTAGCTCTATCACTATATGTGTGTACTCCAGACATGGATTTTTTTCTTCTGAGTGCACTACCCCAATTTGAAGAATACGAATTGATTTTGCATGTTCCTGAAGAGCTTTTTTTATTAGGAGAGAGAATAAGAGAAAATTTATGATGTCCTAGATCGTTATATATAAAACTACTATTATTATTTACATTTTCTTTAATTTTTTCATGATATTTTTTTAAATTAAATAATTTACTATTGTAACTAATTTGATCAGAATATTTTTTTCTTTTGGATGAATTTAGAAAGTTATATTTTTTATTTACTCTTAGAACATGATAAATTAATTTATGTTTATCTAAATATATAGGTATAGATGATTGTTTACAATTTTGAGGTAGAAGAATTTGATTAAAATCTCCTTTTCCTATAACAAATATATTTCGTTCTGGTATTTTATCTCTTAATACATCTAATGAGCATATATTATTTATGTAATCTATTTTTTTCTTATTTAATATTTTATTTATAGAAGGAGAGGACGTTAGAATAACAGCAAAGTTCTTTCCTATAGACACTTGAAATATTTGTAATGTATTTAATGAATGCATATTTTTATTATTTGTACTTAAAAGTAAAGGTTTTAATACGTGGTCCAATTTGCATAATTCATTATTCCTATTATTATTATTATTGTTGTTGTTGTTTCCATTTTTGTAATTGTTGATTATTTTTTTATTTTTAAAATAATTCATTAAATTATTATGAATATAATAATTATTATTAATAATATTTGTATTACTAACATGATATTTGTTGTTAATATAATACATATTATTATTATTATTATTATTATTTTTACTCTTGTCATTTTTATAATATATATTATTATATATGTTATCATTTCTCATTAAGAGTTTATCTTTATCATTCATTTTAATATTTAATAATTTATACAAATCAGTATATTTTATATAATATATATTATCTCCTCCTCTATTAAAATAATTATCTCTATAACTATAATTCTTTCCTTCTCCTTTTCTATGTAATAGTTTATTACGATAACGGTCCCCAGCTTTTCCTATATGATTTTCTTCTGAGAAAGATTCTGCTCCACGAAATTGAAAACGATTAACATAATTATTATTTTTATTTTTATTTTTTGTATTTTTATTTTGATCAACCATTTCCCATATATATTCATCAATATCTTTATTTACACTTTTTATAGGAGCAACAAAACTAGTATGAGTACTTGATGAATTTATATCAGATATATATAGATGACTTAAACATTCTATTTTAGTAATTGTTGTTACATCTTCATAATATTCTGTTTTCTCATTACAATCATATGTATAACTTTTATTATTTCTATCATCCCAATTTTCTTCCTCATCTATAGAATTATTAATTTCATATAATTGTTTTCTTCTTCGTCTTCGTCTTTCTTCTTCTTCTTCTTCTTCTTCATTTATTTCATAATATTCATTTTTATTCATATGTTTTTTATTTTTTAAATAACCCCATACATAAACACATTTATCTTGTGTTAAACATAAGCTATGATATTTCCCTATACTAACTTGAAGAATTTTACTATTCTTTATATTGATCTTTCTTGGTATGTTAACATATTTATTGCTAAATTTTGTTCTTTCACTTTTTTTTTTCTTTTTATCATCATGGTCATCATCATGATCATCATTATGTTTGTTATTATGTTTGTTATTATGTTTGTTATTATGTTTATTGTTATATTTATTATCGTTATATTTATTATCGTTATATTTATTATCGTTATATTTATTATCGTTATATTTATTATCATCATATTTATTATCATCATATTTATTATCATCATATTTATTATCATCATATTTATTATCATCATATTTATCATGATGTGTCTTTTTTATCATCTTATCATTTCTCTTTAATTTATCATTATTTTTTTTCATTACTTCTTCATTTTGCTTGTCCACATCATCATCTCTTTTCACGACGTTATGTTTTTTTGATTTTTTTTTTTCAGTCGATGAACATCCATCTGAAAAATACAATCCATTGGATCCTCCATCCATATCAGGATTTTTATGATTTTGATACTGTTCATCATAAGAAGAATATTTATTATTCTCATTTTTTTTTGAGAAAGTGAAACTATCGGCTAGGCTTTTAATAAATGGTAAATTCATTAAGGTATCACTAATAGATTTTGTAAATGATACAGATTTTTGAGCTTCCAGTTTTTTTCTTTTTCTTTTAATACGTTTTATTTTTTCATTTATATATGTATCATCGATTTGACCATATTCATTCCATCCCCACATCCATAATTTCTTATTAGCATCAATAACAGCGCTGTTATAAGATCCACATGTTATAAAAATAATTGGATGCTCAATTTTAGCATAGATAGATTTTGTAGTGAAATAAAAATTGTTTTTTTTCTGTGTCTCTTCATTATCAGGAGTGTAGTTTGGAAATGGTTTCTTTTTCATATTATAATGTTTTTTATCTTTTTTATTTTTATCATCATGAGCATCATTATGAGCACCATCATGAACATCATCATGAGCATCATTATGAGCACCATCATGAACATCATCATGAGCATCATTATAAGCACCATCATGAACATCATTATGAGCACCATCATGAACATCATGAACAACATCATGAACATCCTCATGAACAACATCATGAATACCATGAATACCATGAATACCATGAATAATATCATTATCATAAAATTTTTGTGCCCTTGTAAACATATTATTCGGATTATTATATATAGGTAACATAAAAGGTTTGCTTGTATAAGATACCTTTTTATTATAATGGTTCGGCAATCCTAGCTGAGCTCTTTTATTACAACCAAAGGTAAAAACATAACCATCATATGTTAATAATAATGTATGAAAAGAACCTAAACTAATATTTTTGATTTTATGTTTATAACCAAAATATTTCAAGGGGATTAATTTATAAATATATGGTAATGTTATGGTTTTCTCATTTTTTATAATACAAGGAGGACAATTAAGAATTTTAGTAGTACTCTTATTATTTTTATTTATAACTATTTTTTTTTTTTTTTTTTCATCTGATAATTTCACTTTCATTTTTTTATAACAAGTATATATAGATTTCTTAGAATTCACGCCTAATTGTCCATAAGAATTAAGACCCCATAAACACACCAAACCATTTTCGCTTACAGCACCTGAATGGTATTTACCACATTTTATAATTTTCGGGTTAAAAAATAAAACATTTTTTTTTTTGCAATTTTTTCCCATACTCTTTTTCAATAATCTATTATTATTATTATTATTATTATTATTATTGTTGTTATTATTATAACCATATAAAATATTAGCATGACAAGTTTCATCATGTTCATAGTTACCATCACGATGATAATAATCTCCATGTTGATAATGATCATCACTATGATAATATTCACTGTTTTGATAATTTCCACAATTTTGACAATTTTCCATATTATGATAATGATCAGCATTTATAAAATTTCCCATATTATCATAACAATCATCTACTTTTAAATAATTATCATATTGACTAAATTTTTCTATATATTTTTGTTTACAATTATTTTCATTTTCTGAAAAAAAAACAGGTATATTTTCTATTTTATCATTATCATTAGCATTTAATGAATTTATAGAATCATTTACACTATTATTATGATTACAAGCATTATTTATTATATTATTATATTTAGATTTTATAATATCTTCATTCTGAAAAAGATTAAGTTGATCTGCTGTATTTATCATTATAGAATTTCGTCTTCTTATAGATTCTCTTCTTTTTAATACATCCATTATATTTATTGATTCCAAAATATTTATAGATTCTCTTCTTATGAAGGACTCTCTCCTTTTTAATGTATCCATAATATTTATAGGATCTATTATATTTAACGGTTCTAACTTATTTAATGATTCTCTTCTTTGCATTGGATCCATTAGTAATATTGGTTCTATCATTTTCTTTTTTGGAATCTTGGCAACCTTTGATGACCTAAGATTATAAACTTCATTCCCACCATCCCAGTTTTCATCATCATAATCGTCATCGTTTGTATTATATTTATTGTTATCCTCGTTTGTATTATATTTATTGTTATCCTCGTTTGTATTATATTTATTATTATCCTCGTTTGTATTATATTTATTATTATCCTCGTTTGTATTATATTTATTATTATCCTTATTTGTGCTATTTTTATCATCACCATTTGTACGCTTTTTCTTTTTTCTTATGGTTTTCAAAGCAAAATTACTTGGAAGTTTAGTCAATATTTCATTATACAATTCATTATTACTTAGAGATATACGTGAATGTCTTTTATTTGTAGATAGAGAAGAACACATACTCTTCTTTTTACTATTATTACTGTTACTATTCTTTTTCTTATTTTTTAATACAGAAGATTTATCTGTACTTTTCTTAAATTTTTTATTATAATTATCATAAAAAGATAATCTTTTACATTTATTTATCATGATTGTAGAAAAATCTATCAAACCAATAGAAACATTGTCTTCTAATCCTAGCTGACCAAAATTATTATTACCAAAACATAATAATAATTTTTTTTTTTCCGTTTCTTTATGATTATCAGAAGAATATTTAGATATATTTGATATAACATCCCATGCTTCATTTTCTCCTACAAATTTCTTTTTCTTTTTATTTAAAATAAATAATTCTTCTAATATATTAGTTTCATATATATTACTCCTACAGGAACTTTCTATTATATCTTTTTCTTTAATACAGTTTAGTAGTATACTTTTCTTAACTTCACTTATACTATCCTTACATTCATTAGTCTTATCTTCAACTGTGTTACAGCTTGCCATTTTACAAAACACGCACGATTAAATATATACAAAGAAAATAATTCATGTACATATAAATAAATGTATATATAAATAAATGTATATATGTGCACACATATATAATATGTATAATCTATATGAATTCTTTTTTACTACTATTTTATTTTTTTATGGTTGCAAATATACAATGCCATATAATCAAATAAATAAATAAAAAATATATACATATATATATATATATATATATATATATATATATATATATATATATATATATATTATATTATTTATTATTATTTATTATTATTTTATTTTTTTCTTTTTTTTTTAAAGAGTCATGTGGTGTACCTGCTTCACCACATATGTATATATGTTCATCAAAAAGTTGATATTATAAATATGTTATATATGTGAACAGTTTAAAATAAATATAAAATTAAAAACAAAATTTAATTTATTCAATTTGAACCATATTTATAAAATTTTCACCATTTTGTTACAATATAGATAAAAGGAAATTTCTTCTATATATATATATATATATATATATTGTTTTATTTATTATTATTTTTTTTTTTTTTTTTTTTTATTTCATTTGGTGTAAGCGGTTTCCTATTTTTATAGAACAAAATTAAATTCTACAAGTTTAATAAGATAACGGTAAAATTAGTAAAAGGGAAAAAAAATTAAGATAAATATTATAAAGAATTTTTTTTTTCTTTTTAAAACATGAAAATTAGATGATTTAATATTATATATATATATATATATATATATATATATATTGTTTATTTTTTTTTAATTTTTTTTTTTTTTTTCGGATTCCATGTGAGAACACTGATTTTTTTTTTTTTTTTTTT
>NC_033649.1:581300-584097 GCF_001601855.1 Plasmodium reichenowi | reverse complement strand
TATAATCGATTTATATATATATATATATATATATATGATAAAAGTGTCATCATCCATTGAAGAAAAAATATATTTTTGAAATTTATATAAGATGTATTTCTAAGTTAAAAATAAATTATATATATAAGGAAACAAGTATTTATTTATTTATTTTTTTTTTTTATTTTTATTTTGGAATATAAATATATTGTTTCTTACTTGTTCTTAAGGATAATTCTTTCAATAATCTATAAGAATAAATAATATATATAATAGAGAGGTTGTTTTATTTTTTATTATGTTTTAAAAAAAAATGTCAAAGGATAAATATCAAAAACAAGGAGATGCCATTTTTGCAAAATTAGAGAAAGTGGTACAAATAAATAAATAAATAAATATATTATATATATATATTAATGTTAATTAAATTAAAGATTTTAAAAAAGGAACAATATATACACCATTGAACAAATAAATATACATATATTCTTTATTATTTATAATATATATATGTATGTATATATTTTTTTTTAAGAACTCTGAATTATTTTCATTTACATATGGAGCCTTAGTGAGTCAACTTTTGAAAGATCTGGAATTAGTAGACGAAGTCAATGAGCAATTAGAAAAAATGTACTGTTAAATAAAAAAGGATATACTAAAATATATATATATATATATATATATATATATATAAACCATTCTTATACTTTATTTAATTTTTATGCACAATTTAGGGGATTCAACATAGGCACAAGACTAATTGAAGAATTCCTTGCAAAGTCTGATATTTCATTTTGTGAAGACTTTGAAGAAACAGTCAATGTTATAGCTAAGGTATTATATAATACAAAAAAAAAAAAATAAAAAAAAAACATTTTCCCTTCACCTTTTTGTGAATTTTATTATTATTTTTTTTTTTACCATATTATTCAGAAATAACAATGTCATAAAGTAGTAATACATTTATACATATTATATATATATATATGTATATATATATATATATATATATATATATATTTTTTTTGTATACACTTACAGGTGGCCTTTAAAATGTTCCTAGGAATAAGTGGAACAGTTACTTGTGTAAATAAAGAATCCAATATATTTTCTATTATTTTTGATAACAATCCTTTAAGCGATTTTGTGGAATTACCAAAATCATTATCATCATTAAATTATTGTAGTTTATTATGTGGAGTTATTAAAGGAGCACTCGAACAAGTAATTTAATGTCTTTTCATTTCTTACAAGAAATGTTGACTATATATGTATATAAAAAATGTATATATATTTATAAACATAATGATGTAAAAATATAAAACTTTATTAATATATATATATATATATATAAAACAAAATTTATAAAAATATATGAGACAAATATGAATAAATTATAATGGTTAATTTTTTTATCGTTTCTTCTATTTTATTACAGATAAGAATTAAAGTAAATTGTTATTTTGTTAAGGATATGTTGAAGGGAGATGATTATTACGAATTATATATTCAACTAAACGAAGTATAATTATATATATATATATATTATATAAATTTATTTATATTTATATTTATATATATATTTATATTTATATGTGTTAATTTACCTTTTCATAATATGGATGTTATCTATATGTATATATATTATATTTATTAATTTCTTCATATATTAATTTGTCCTTTTTTTTTTTTTTTTTTAACATTCTTGTCTACAGGTTATGAAAGAAGAAATATTAAATGACGAGGAATCTTAAACATTTTAAGGTGAAAAAAAAATATCTTTATTTTTTATTCTTTTTAAATTATCCATTTTTTACCATTTACATAATTTGTATAATTTTTTATAACTTAAAAATAAATAAAAATATCTTTGTATACAAATAAATATGATATCCCATATATAAAACAATATTATTAGATTATATGTATATTGCTCATATGACAACAACACACAAAAAAATAAAATGAAAAAGGAAAAAAAAAAAAAAAAAACAAACGAATAGAATAGAATAAAATAAAATAAAATAGAATAGAAAAGAAAAGAAAAGAAAAAAATGGAATAAAAAATCAAATACAAAATAGTCTTCCTATTTATGCTTTTTCCAATTGTTCATAACACCTATCAAAATAACTTTTTTCAATTTCAATTTTTTTAATTATATTTAATGGGATTAAAATGTCACCGCAATTTCGTATATAACTTCTACTACCTTTAAAAGCAGAAAAAAAATGCAATTGCTTATATGTATATATATATATATATATTTTTTTTTTTATTTATTTATATTTATGGTATTACCTTTATAATGCTCTTCACTATTTGTAAGGAATAAATAATATTTATCTACATAGGTTAAGGAACCTAATATTTCCCTATTGTCTTTTAAGATAATTTTAAAATGGAACTTTCCACAATTGTTCATTGCAATCTATATTTTTCAAATTAAAAATGGAAGAAGATATAAGCACACAATTAAAGATACATGTAAGCATTATAAATATAGTGATCAAACATAGAAGCACTTATTTTGACAAAAATATATATGTACTAAATATAAATAAATAAATATAAATATATAAATAAATAAATAAATATATATATATATATATATTAATTACCTGCAATAATTCCCTTGCAGTTTCTTTGTTTCCAATTCCTCTTAAGAAATTGTTTTTTTTTTCAATAGCTGACAGATTCATTTTTTTTTTTTTTTTTTTTTATTTTTTTTTTTTTTTACTTTTTTATTAAATCTATATATATTTAAAACTTTTTATAAAATAATATATAAATATAATAAATTATTATTTTTAAAAA
>NC_033649.1:578792-580900 GCF_001601855.1 Plasmodium reichenowi | reverse complement strand
AAAAAAAAAAAAAAAAAAAAAAATAAAAAAAATAAAATAAAAATTTAATTAATAAAATAACAATTAAAAAATTTTTTTTTTTTTTAATAATTTTCAAATTATTTTTTTTTTTTTTTTTTTTTTTTTTTTTTTTTTTTTTACATTTTTATTAAATCAATACAATTGCAAAAGTTTTGATAAAGAGATATATTACATATATAAAATTATATATTTTAAAAAATGGAAAACATTTTAAAACAATTTAGAAATAAATAAAAAAAAATACATGTAGTATATATATATATATATTTATTTATTTATGCATATATTATATAACAAAAAAAAATTTTAATCATACATATATTGATTCTCAATATTTATACAAATTTCAAAGTTTAAAATAGGGAAAAAAATAATTTGTAGTACGACTCAATGAAAAGGGTATATTCCTTTTAATTTGATAGGTATTATATATATAAACATCAATATATATATATATAATATATTTATTTATATATATTTATATATATTTTATCTTTTTTTCATTATACCCTTAATAATTATAATTTTATATATATTATAATATAAAAATGGAAATTTTAATAAAGGTCAGGTGAATTTTGTAAAATTTACATATTATTGATAATAATTTATGGAAAGCATGCTAAATTAGAGTATACATAAAAGTTACTATATCTTTATATATACATTTATTTAAAACTTCTTTTCTTTTATATATTTTTCATATGATAAAATATAATTGTAATTTTAAAAAATATCGTACGAACATTGAAAAATAGATTAATAATATTTTTTACTAATATCTAATCATAACATCAATTTTGTTTTCCCATGGAAAATTAGATATGATTATACTGAGCATATGTTATATTTCTTTTTTTTGTTCATAATATAAAATATTTTTTAATGCCTTTATAAAACAATAACCAAAGCACATAATCATATATACATATATATATATATATATATATATATATATATATATATATATATAATAAATAACCATGTAATTATACAAGGCATGGTCATTGTATTAATAACAATTTGTTAATATGTTCAGTTTGGTGTTTTGCCCTTTTGTACCTGCCAAAGAATGTAACTTTGCTAGGATTAAAAAAAATTGTTTAATAAATAATGGTACATATATAATATATCGCATAATACTTCATAATAAATATGTTTATACAAATAAAAAGTATTATATTTATACCTATTTTATTATCACGAGAAATATATGATCACCATAGACAACATACAATTTTCAGGTTGTTAAATGAGAAAAATAGATTCTTATATTCTATTTTACATTCAGTTAAATTTTTTTTCATTTTCCATAAAAAAAAAAAAAAAAATATACATTTAAAAAAATATATATGTTTAATCATTTTCCCCTTTTTTATTAAAGTTGAAAAAAAAGGAAAAACTTATAATTAACCTAATTAAATATATATATATATGTAATGATAATAAAAAAGTGGACAGGTAAAACAAATATATTTCACCTACATAATATTTTAAAAATAAATATGTATATATATATATATATATATCAACTAATTTCGATTGAAATATATGGAATTTTATTTATTATTAGGTATTTACAATAATACCACACAATTTAAGGCAATATTTTCACAAAAATAATTATCCCTCCAATAGATTAAATATATATATATATATATATATATATTATGCTATAATTCATTTATTAATGTATGCTTATTCATATTGAATACTTAAATGATACCATTGGATGTTTGCTTTAAAGGCATAATTATATTCCCTCATTTAATATATATATATATAAGAATTACATTATTTTATTCAAAATAATAAGGTCGAAACAAATTCTGAACAAAATTAAGAATATTATGAACAAATAGCCAAAACGAAAAAGAAAAGAAAAGAAAAAAAAAAAAAAAAAAAAAAAAACCTATTAAAGGTAATAAAATGGCTAGCTTCATTAATATTATATTTCACATTTTATATAACATATATAAATTATATATGTAATTGTATATATATAATAATTATATATTTATAATAAAAAAAAAAAAAAAAAAAAAAAAAAAAAAAAAAAAATAAAATTTTATATTAAAAAAATTCTT
>NC_033649.1:554698-574869 GCF_001601855.1 Plasmodium reichenowi | reverse complement strand
AAAAAAAAAGAAATATATATATATGAAATTTTTAGTATTATATATATATATATATAAGTATATGTAGTTAGTTATTTTTTTTTCTGACACATATATGGACATAAAAAATATATAATTATACAAAAAAAAAAAAGAAAAGAAAATTTATAAACAAATATAAGATATATATATATATATATATATATTTATAGTTTATACATATTACATATAATTTAACAAATAATATAATATCATTTTAATATAATATATATTTTTTTTTTTTTTTTGAAATTGTAATTATAAATATATAATTATAACTTCAAGAGGAAAAAAATTTTACCTAACCAATCCAGAAAGAGTTATAAGTGGGAATTTTACATGTAAGAAAGAACGTATATAAAAAATTGTATAAAAAAAAAATTAAAAAAATATAAAAAAATAAAAAAAAATATAAAAAATAAAAAAAAAATATATAAATATAAATAGTACGTTATATATATATATATTATATAATAGTAGTAAATAAAAGAACGTGTGTGTTTGTTTAATTTATGAAACATGAAAAACGAAATTTATGCATTTTATTTGGTGTGGTGATTTGTGGATATTTTTATTTTTTTTGGTAGTATATAAATATTTTACATGATACATAAGAATTATATATAATTATATTATAAATATTTAATTAATACATATGATATATCATATTATATATATATATATATATATATATATATGTATATATTTATTGATATGTATTTTTTATTAAACGATAATATAAACTTATTTTTTATATATTGCATATAGATATATTTTTAATGTATTATATTTTGTTATGAAAAGTTATAAAAATTTACACATGAATTATTATATATATAAAGTTAAAGTAATTTTTTTTTCTTCTTTTTTTTTTTTTTTAATACTTATATAAATTTATTGTTTTTATATTTTTATAATATTGCTTTATATATAAAGTTTATATGTATGATAAATGTAACATACAAAAAACATACATGATATATATATATGTCATTAATTTTTATTTTATTATTATTATTTTTTTTTTTAAAACAAGTGAGTGGATAATATTAATTTTATTACATATTTTTAATTTCTTATTAACATATATATAAAATATACATTTATAAATTGAATATTTTTATATTTATAGCAAAGTATATTATATATATTTTTCATATGTTCAGTATTTATGTATAAGTTAAATATTAGCATAAGTATTAAATTTATTCATCACAAATATGTATATATATATATATATATATATATTTTATATTTGAGTTTTATTTTTTTTCAATTTTTTTTTTTTTTTTTGTTATTTATTTCTTTTTGTTTTTAATTAAATTTTAATAATTAAATTTAAATTTTAATAATTAAAATATATATATATATATATTTTTGAATATTAAAAGAAAAAGAAAAAAAAAAAAATATTTTATATGTCCAAGATTATATATATATATGTATATATTTATATATTTATTATATATTCATTTATTTATTTATTTATTTAATTATATTTATTTTTTTTTTAATAAAATTTGAGCCGTATTATACATGTACCCTTACCCTTTACATATATATTATATCGTATCAAATTTTAATTTTTTATTGTAATTTTATACACCCCAAAAAAATATATATGTTACACATATATATGTGTATATGAATGTATATATTATTATATGTATATGTAATATATTATATATATATATATATATATATATATATATATATATATTTATGTATAATTATTTATTCTTTTTTGGTAGTATATGAGAAATATATATACATATATATCCATATTTTGTATGTGTGTATATTTTTATAAATATACTTATTTATATGTACATTTTAGGAAATACTTATTAATATTTCTGGTATAATAAAAATTATAATAATAAAAATAAAAATATTGGCAATAGATATTATATATATAATAATAATATAATAACTAAAATGATAACGAATAATTACAAGAAGCACAAGAAGCTGTGTCTAAGTATTCATCATAATAAAGGGCCCATTTCCGGTAGAAGGCATAATAATTATTATGGACATAACAAATATAAGAATTATTATAATTATTATAAGTTGTATAATTATAATAAGATGATAAATGATGAATATGAAGAAATGCAAGACGTAGAAAATATAGGAGGGATAGGAGGAGCTGGTGGACCCTGTTATCGAAATGTGTCTTTGTTAAATGATGCATATTCTAAGGGAAGAAGGTATAAATATAAGTATGTTGAACAGAAAAGATGTAAGAACTTACTAAGAGAAAAGAAAACGAATCACACAAGTGACGATAGCAGTATTAGTAATAAAAAAAATAATAATGATAAAAAGAAAATCATTAAAATATTAAAGAGACCTACTGAAGAGGAAATCAAAAAGGAGAAGAAAATAAATAATAAGGAACAAAAGAGTAACGATAATAAAAAAGACGAAAAAAGTAATAATGGTAAATGTGAAGAGAAAGATAATTCTGAATTGACACAGTTGTTAAAGGAAGGTGAAGCACATTCCGAAAGATATCCCGGAATGGATTATGAAGAAGGGGATAAAAAAAAGGAACAACAAAAGAGAAAAAAAAAAAAAGAAAAGAAGAAGGAAGAGTCACAGGGTATACAAGAAAAAGAAGACAAGCAAAAGAAAGAAAGGAAAGAGAAGAAATTGAAAAAAAAGGTAAAGGAGGAAAAATCCAAGAAGGATAATAATAATAATAATAATAATAATAAGACCATAACAAAAGCGAAAAAATCGAAGGATCAGTTCAAGTTTTCATCAACACAAGAATTATTTAATTTATTATTGAAGGACGTGAAGAAGGAGGAGGACTTTTTAGAAGCCATAAACGAGCCGAAGGAAAAAGAAGAGAAGAAAAGAGAAAAGAGGGAAGGAGTGGAAGCGAATAAAAAAGAAAAGAGAAGTGTAATTGACAAAATAAGTAGTAGAATTGGAAAGTTAAATAATAAATATGAGGCAAATAAGGCAGTTGGTGAAATGAGGAAGAAAAATGATATGTATGTGAAATCTAAGGAAAGTGAAAAGATGATAAAAAATAAGAACATTATTATTACTCCTAATGGTAATAGTAGTAATAATAATAATAACAATAATAATAATAGTAAGAAAAAGAATTGTGAAGATGAAGATGTAGGAAGAACTAGTGCAGATGTATTATACCATAAAGGATGCATATCTCATTTAAACAAACATTTAAATAGTAATGGTAATAATAGTACTTATCATAACCTTGTCGATAATAAGGAGAACATAGATAAGATTTACGTAGATGCTATGAGTAATCATCACAATAACATGAATGTAAATAATTTTGCGCATGTGATGAATATGGCATGTAATAATAATAGTTGTGATAAGAAAGACGGGAATGTGGATGAACATTCAAATGTGAGGATACATGGGAAAGTAGTGAGCAGTAATAATATGAGGAAAGGAGGAGACAACAATAATGATAGTAATAATAATATTACTATTGGTAATAATGATGTAATGAGGAACGGAAAGAAAGATGCTATGTGGAAGGAATACGTACTTTTAAAAAATAAGAGAAGCAAGCATAAATATTACAATACCACAAATAATAACAACAATAATAATAATAATAATATTAACAATAATAATAATAATAATAATAATAATAACAACAATAACAATAATAATAATGTGGAAAAGATGAGTATAAATAATATCAGTACACATTTGAATAATAAGAAACAGACGTCGAAGATTATGAAGAACCTAGAAAAAAAATACCATAGTAAATTTGTAACGGTGTTGTTAGGAGGTAAAAGGTTAGAGCAGAAGCATGAAACAGGGCGTGTAGTGACAAAAGAAGATGAGGAAGGAAGAAAAATAAATATGAGAATGGGAAATGTAAATTATATGATGAAGTATGGCCCATCAGATAAAATTATATTAAATGGAATAAATCACTCAAAAAATGACAATATAAATATGAATGTAAATATGAGTGTAAATATGAGTGATAATGTAAATTTAAGTGGTAATAACAACATGAATAATGCCAACCCCATGTCCAAACCTGGATCGGGATCGTTATCTGTATCTGTATCCGGAGCTGTCACGAGCGTAGTTCCCCATGCCAGTGTTACAAACTACAATTTAAAAGGAGATGTGTCTAATAACAAAACGGTTAACATAAAAAAGGAAGAAGAGGCTGGTCAATTTGTCATACCTTTATATATGAGGTCACCTAAGCCTGAACAAATTCCAATACCTTTATATTTCTCCGAGGGAGAAAATATAATATTGCCTAAGGAGGAGGACATGGGCATTGATGAGAAGAATCTTATGAAAGTAGAAGTTAATAATGAAATGAATGATAATATAATGGGTTATGCAAATGGTACCATATTTAATAATAACCATATGAATAATATGGTTACAATGAACCCACTGAGTAGTTCTAGCTACAATTTGAATGATACAAACAACAATTTATTGAGCGACCCGCTGAACAACCACGTAAGGATGTTTAAAGAGAAGCTTGCAAATGCTCAATATGTGAAGACTAAGAATTATACAAAGAATTTAAAGGAATATTTATATATGAACATGCCGAAAGATAAGAATCCTTTAAATTATTCGAAGAAAAAGAAAAAGACTTTCTTAAATAGGAATTATGTAACTTTTAATGTGGAAGTAAATAATCATAACAAATTGATGGGAGTAAACCATGATATGGTAAAAAGTGCAGATAGGAATAACATGAAGAGTGTGAATGGTAGTATATATAATAATAATAATAATAATAATAATATTAATAATAATAATAATATTACTAATAATAATAATATTACTAATGGTGGTATACATTCATTTCATACGATGAAGGCATCCTATTATAATGGTTGCAACCTGAACAAGGGAGGAAGGTATTTTAAGGTAGACAAGTATTTTTATAGTAGGAAGTATAAAGTTCGAACTCATTTTGGTGATAACAATGGTCATCACAAGTACAGGCACTTTCAATTTTTGAAGGATATAAAGATAGCAGTATATTGATTCGACTGTTCTAAAATGAAAGTGGATATATATATGTATATACAATTTGTGTGAGTTTATATATATATATATATATGTGTGTGTGGAAAAAGTATGCTTATTCACGTTTTTGTGTTCTTATCTATAATTTGACGATAGGGCGAATGTCTCTTTTTTTTTTTTTTTTTTTTTTTTTTTATTAAAAAATGGTATGTTAAAAAAACTTATAAACGTTTTGATTATAAAATATTTGAATCGGAAAAATAAAAAGAAATGAATATATAAAATAATTATTACATTATTATATTATATTATATTATTATAATTTGAAAAAAAAAAGAAAAAATTTTTTTCCTGTTTGGAAATGTGATAAAATAGGAAATTAATAATTTGATAAACATATACATATTAGTATATTTTTATAAATATTTTATTTGACGTTAATAAGGAGTTTGTAAAAAATGAAAAATATAAAATTAAAAATAAAAATAAAAATAAAAATGTAAATATAAATATAAATATAAATAATATATATATAAATAATATAAATAATATAAATAATATATATATACATATATATATATATATATATATATATTTATGTATGCATATGTGCATGTGTTTGTTCGAATAGGATATATTTTTGTTGATACGTAAGGATCATGAAGAACATATAAAAAATAATTTATTTGTTGGCATGTTTGGTAAGGTCCAATATTTTTTGTACATTATTTATATACTTTGTGATTTGGTTATTGAGTTGTTTCCAATTTTCCTCATCAAAATTTCTGAGTATGGTAGTTTTCATATGAACGGTTTGATTAATTTGATCAATTTTCGCATCGATAACCCCACTTCCTATAGCTGCTACAAGAATATTTTCTATTTGTACAACGGATATATTTAATTGTTTTGAAATGAATTGTATATTTTGTACTTTATGATCATTAAATAATGATATAATAGATAATAGATAGATTTTTTTTTCACATGTTTGTAAATCAATATTATATTTATTAAAAAAATCTGATCCATGTTTATTTTTAAAAGCTAAGAATTCATTAATAGTATATTTATAAAATATAAGTAATAAATCGAATAATGGTTGATGTTGAGGAATATATTGTAAATTTTGTATAGAATGTAAATTAATAATTTCATGAAAATAAATATTATTATTAATATTTATAGCAACAACAATTAGTTCAATACTAGCATTTATACAATTTGGATGATTTAGAATATCTTTATGTTCATTATCATAATAATATATATGTTTTTTTAAATGTTCATAAGATTCCTCATATTTTTTTAATTTTTTTAATTCTTGTGATATAATTAAATATATATGTCTTTTTTCTCTTGTAGATATATTCCATTCTTTAATCCAATCATCTATAAATTTAATATATGGTAACATATTATGAAATATATTATTTTGTGAACAAAATTGTAATATAGCAATAAATGTTGGAAAACGAAAGGAAAAATTTACATTAAAAGAATTATATAATAATTGTAATATTTTTAAACGTAATTCTGGAAATTCATTATAATTTTTTATAGCCTTTATAAAATTATTTGTAGCATTATTTAATTCTTCAACACTCTTAAATTCTAATTGTAATATAGATATTAATATTACAAAATATTCTTCAACTTCTTTATAAAATTCATTATAACTCTTCACATTCTCTTTATTATCTATTATTACTTTTATCTTATTATTCTTTTTAGTCTCTACTAAAGTCTCAAATACAAAATCACTTGCTGATAACAATAAAGAAAAAATCTCAGATCTATTATTACATTCAGAATCTTTATCTTGCTTCTGATAAATATGCAAAAACTTTTTAAAAAATACTTCATACTCTTGAATATTCTTCTCTTTCAATATTCCTAATATCCAATCCCCGATCGTCACAGCCGTCACCGTACCTGACAGGTCATGCGTTAGCTGAATATAAACGGACATCTTCAAATTTAAAACCTTTACCTAAATATTATATATATTTTATTACAAAAACTTTCAGCAGGCCTTACCACTACTACTACGAATATTCTTTTAAACAATATAAATATTAAATTGTATAAATAAATAAATAAATATTATATCATATAAAATAAATAAATATATATATATATATAATATGTATATATAAATATATTTATATATTATACTTTTCTTTTTTCTTTTTCTTTTTCTTTTTCTTTTTCTTTTTCTCTTAAAAATATTTTTTTTTATTATTTCTTATTTTTTTTTAAATTACAAAAATGTAATTATATATATAAATTTTACAAATAATAAATAAATAAATAAATATATATATATATATATATATAATTATAATAAATTGTAAATATAATATATATAATAAATAATATTTTTTTTTATAATATTAGAATTTACAAAGTTTTTTTTATACCTACATTTATATAATATATATATATAATATATAATATATAAACATAAAGAAAAATATAATATATAATATGTAATATATAATATATATTATATATATATAATATCCTAAAATATATTTCTTTTTTTTATCACTAATATATATAATTATATATATTTAAATATATATATAATATATATGTATATTTTTCTTTTAAAATTAAGAAGAAAAGATAGAGAATAAAAATACCAAACATTTTTTATTATATATATATTATATATATTATATATATATATAATATATATATAATTATATATAAAGAAAAAAACGAAATAAATAAATAATAAAAATGGAATCTATTATATATTATAATAAATATATTTATATTATCATTCATAAAATCTATAATTTTCTTTCCTTATTTATTATTATACATATAATGGTACCTTTTATTTTTTTTTTTTTTATTATTTTTCTATATATATATATAAAATAATAAATAATATATATATATAAAATAGTAAATTAATATTATATATATATAATATATATTATATTAAAGAGTATATATAATAAATACATAAAACAAAATATTATAAAATATAATATAATATATATATAATATATATATATATATATAATACAGTTGTGTATATATATAAATATATATATATATATATATATAATATTATTTGTCATGTTGATAAAGCATATTATTATTATATTATTTTTTTTTTTTTTATAATAATCCTTTTGTAACATAATATTTTATTATATATATAATATTATATATATATATATAATTTTTTTTTTTTTTTTTTTTTATATGCTAGAGGAGAATAAGCACTAATATATAATAATATATTCTTTTTACATTTCATTATATATCATAATATCATTAAATGTACTTAAAAAAATATATTTGTACATATGTACAACTTTTTGTGTATTATTATATATTATATGGGTTATTTATATCCATTTTATGTTATGAAGATTTATATCATATAGAAAAATAAAAAAAATAAAATGTAAACATAAATAAGTATATTATAATATATATATATATATATATCATATCTACACTTTAAATTATAGAATCATTGTAATTTTTTTTTTTTTTTTTTTTTTGAAGCTTATATCTTATAATTGTTTTTGTTAATATGTGAAAAAATTTATATATTAAAAATGTGAAGGTTTCATTTTTTTTTTTTTTTTTTTTTGTAAATAATTATATCTTGATATATATATATATATATATATATATATATATATATATATCTTTATTTATATGTATATTTTTGTGTATCTCCAAATGTATCTTATTAAATAACATCATATTATAGAAAAGTGTGTAATTATATATATATATATATATTTTTTACATGTATATATCTTTGTTTATTTATAAAATTAAAAAATTCAGATATTTTATAATATTTACATAAAAAGAGTATTTATTATCTTGTCTATATATAACATATACACATATATATATGTATATATTAATGTATTTATTTTATTTTTATTTAATTTTTTTTATGTGCTTAAGCGTAATATATATTTTACAATTATAAAAGTTTAAAAATGTAATCTCTCTTTTTTTTTTATTTTTACAAATGTATACATTTAATGCATATATTTTATTTATTTTATTTCTTTTCCTTTAAAAAGGGAACCATCTATATATAAAATATATATATATATATATATATATATATATATATATAATATTTATTTATTTATTTATTAATTTATTTATTTTATAGTCCTCAAAAATTCATAAGAGAATGCCTCTATGGGGAAATATACTAAGAAAATATAAAACCTATTTAAAAAATAAAAACAAATGTGTAAATATAAATATATGTAATTTTTATATTTTATTAATTTTTAATTATTAACATATGAAAATATATAAATATCCAAACAAATAAATATCATATATATCATATTATCATATCATATATTTTTTTATGTTCAAAAATTTTGCATAAAAAAAAAAAAAATTTTTATTAACATGAATATTAGAATAAAACATTTATAGAAAAAAAATTAAAAATTTAATATACATATATATATATATATTTATATATATATATATATATATTCATGCATTAATATTTATAATTTTAACACTTTTGTGTAAAAAAAAAAAAAATGGACAATGGTATATACTGGAGGTTAAAAAACAATGATATGTCTTTGGAACTAATAAAATATATTGAAGAAGATGATATAAAAAATATATTAAATTATGAAGGATTATTACAAGAAATAAAATCTGAGAATTTCGATTTGTTAAAATATTTAGTTAAAGAAGAGAATCTAATGAAAATATTATGTTATATAATAGAAGAGTCTGATGAAAGTACTGATTATGATAAATCATATAAATTTCCTTATAAATGTCATCAAATTATATGTTGTGAAAATAAATTAATTATAGATAGTATTGTATATAATGATAAGGTTATGAAATATTTTTGGGGGTTCCTATTAAATAAGAAACAATTAAATGAAGTTCTTTCAGGATATTTTAGTAGATGTGCTATATCTATATATAATAAGAATACAAAAGAAGTTGTAAATTTTTTAAGAGCAAAAAAAGAGTTATATTTAAAAGCATTTCTTTATCATTTTTATTCAAGAAATATAACAGAATTATTTAAAGTATTATTATTTGTCAAAGTTCCTTATTTATCCATATTTGATATTAAGAATATTATTTTTTATATCCTTAGTAATTTAAACGGTGACTTTGTTAATCATAATTATGTTACATGTGATAAAGAAGATAATATTACTTGTTTAATTAGAGATATGTTTGCTAGGAAGTCGGAGATATATTATTTTAATTATTTTCTAGTAGATCTATCATCACAATTATCCTTTACCTATTTAACAAAATGCATTTTTTCACAATCATCATCAACCATCTCAGCAGCTATAACTATAATATCGGATCTAATACATTATACTGTTTTAGCCAAGTCTTATAATAACATTGATTTTTATGAATGCTTAGATATTTATAATAAAGAAAGAGAATTTAGAAAAAAGGAAATTGAGCACTTGCGGAAAAAAAAACAAACCGATAAAAGAAGAAGAGAAAGAGGAAGAGAAAGAGAAGGGGGAAGAGAAAGAGAAAGACGGAAAAAAAAAAAAAAAAAAAAAAAAGGAATAAAAAGAAAAGAGAATGATGATATTATTGAAAATGATGTTATAAAAAGAGATATGCGAAATAATATTTTACAACATGAGGATACTAATATAGAAGTAATGCCCACTATTGAAAGTAGTTATAATAAGATTATGAATAATACAAAAGAAGGATATCAGAAAGAAATAGATGAAAACCAGAATATGAACAATTTTGAAAGTAATGTTTTAAAACGTATGACAAGAGTTGATGATCATTTTTTAAAACAAGAACGTGAAGAAAATGTGTTACAAGCTGAGGGAGATATGAACAACTTGGAGGGTACAAATGAAGAGGTTGTGTCAGAAGAAAAAAAACATAATGATGATCATAGAATATGTTTACCGTTAAATGAAGCTAATGTTGAAAATAATAATAATAATATTAGTGGTAGTAGTAGTACTAGTAGTAGTAGTAATAAAGAAATGATCAATTCAGAAGATTCCCTATATAATTCACTCATAAATAAAACATACAATTTAGATGATAATGAAAAAACTGGGAAGGATCATTTAGAAGATGTTCAAGATAATAAGGACAATTGTTTTAAAAATAGGAACCACAAAAATGATTTTCCTTACAATTCCTTCAGCCATTATGAGAATGATTATTCGTATTCTTACAGAAAAGATGAAATATCCTTACGATCTGATGATGATAATTGTGATGATAATTATAGTGATGAAAATTATAGTGATGAAAATTATAGTGATGAAAATTATAGTGATGAAAATTATGGTGATGAAAATTATAGTGATGAAAATTATGGTGATGAAAATTATAGTGATGATAATTACAGTGATGAAAATTATAGTGATGACATACAAAACAATAACAGTTTAAATTATCGGAAAAATAATATTTCGTCTGTGTCATATGCTCATTTAAGAAATATAAAACTCGAGCATGTACTTAATAGAATGAAACGGTTAGCTAGCCATAAAATTTGTTTCAACCTGAATAATGAAGAGAGTTTGCCCTCAAAAGAGGAAACTAATAACAACAATAATAATAATAATAATAATAATAACAACAACAATAATAATAATTATTATAACAATAATAATTATAACAATAATAATTATAACAATAATAATAACAACAGTAATAATGTTGAAGATAATAGAAAGGAAGATACTTTTCATATTTTTCAAAAAGAAGAAGGTGATGCAAATATACCCATAGATAAATGGATTGAATATTTAGATAATAGCACTTTTATAGATATATGTTTTTTTAGTTATATAAAAGATATTATGAAATTATATATTATGAATATTAATAAGAATAAGAATAAAAATATTCTAGGATTTACAACATTAGAAATAATCCAATTAATAAAAACATTAATTAAAACGAAATCAAAAAATATCTTAACAGAAATTATTGATGAAGGATTTTTTGATATATCTATTGATATATTTTTTAAATATAAATGGAATAATTTATTACATATATCTGTATGTGATTTATTACAAACTATTATATTTAAAGAAAATGAATATTCATATTTGTTATATTATATTCTAGCCTTAACAACTTTCCTTCCTAAATGTTTACGTTATTTTGATGCTGTTAGAAGATGTAGAAGTATTAAAAATAAAAAAAAAAAAAAAAAATTTGAAAGTCTTATAGATTGTGGTTATAAAGCACATCTATTACATATTTGCCAAATATTAAGTAATAAATCTTTAGAAATAAAATGGCTATCCAATTTCCTAGTTACTGTATCTGGATGGAATGATATAATAATTGACGAGTTAAACCATTATTCCCTATATTTTAATGATATGTCTTATTCAGATGAAAAAAAAAATGAAGACATGGAACTAGAAGATATAGAAAACAATCATAATCATATCATTAATAGTAATATAATGAATAATAATAATAATAATCAACATGATCATGATAAAGAAAAAAAAAAAAATTATAATAATAATAATAATGATGATGATGATGATGACCATAATTTTAATAATTATTCTAATGTCATAGATATACTTTTCGATGAAAATAAAAATGATTTTTCTACATATGATTATAATCATTTTTATAAAAATGAAAGTAATAACAATGAACATTTAGCCGTAACGTCCAAATACGGCTTTGAAGATCACCCTTATGAGGAAAACATAAATGAACACCATAATAAAGAGAAGATGGAAATTCATATTGATGAAGGTGATAAAAATTATGATGATAATAAAAAAAATGATGATAATATAAATCATGATGATAATATAAATAATGATCATAATATAAATAATGATGATAATATAAATAATGATGATAATAAAAATAATGATGATAATAAAAATAATGATGATAATATAAATAATGATCATAATAAAAATAATGATCATAATATAAATAATGATCATAATATAAATAATGATAATAATAAAAATTTTAATTATGAAGAGCTTTCTATTCAAAATAAAGACCAAGATAAAACACAACCATCCACACTAGACATAAATATGGATGATCATTTTGTTAATCAAAATGATAAAGAAAATAATAATGAACCTGTAATTTTATCTGGTGAAGAATAACTACATATCTAAGCCTTTAAGGGAAAAAAAAAAAAAAAAATATATATTATGGTCAATTTTATTCGTATGGCAAATTTTTACATACATAAATTTTAGTTTGGAGGTAATTTATATGGCTTTATGAATAATATATATAAATATGTGTTAATATAAATAAAATAAAATAAAATAATATTGAATGTAATTAATATATTTAAATTAAATGTTTTTTAAAATTTACATATATATATATATATATATATATATATTTTCATTTGTATTTATTTATAATTTTATTATAATTTTTTTTTTTTTATGTATTTTTATATTACCACTGTTTTGTATTAATAAATATTCTTCAAGTTTAATATTATATATATATATATATATATATATATATATATATATATATATATATGTATATATTCTTTTTTATTTTTAATTTCTGCCAATTGAATTTATCCAGCATATCAATACATATAAGTTTATTTATTAATTATTTTTATTTTTTTGTGTTATTATATTAAAAAGAAATTATACACACATATATATAGACATACACATATATATAGACATACACATATATTTAGACATACACATAGATATATAATATATATATATATATATATTTATATATATATATATACAACCTTTTATTAAATAATTCAATAAAGAGACACTTGTTTTGTTTTAATATAATCATAAATTTTAAAAGTATAAAAATATGAGTAACACGAAGGTAATAAAAATATTACATATATATATATATATATGTATGTAAATTATTTATACATACAAGTATTAATTTTTATGGAAAGTGATTTACTTTTAAAGGATATTAAATATTTTGAATTTCATTTGTTGACTTTTGTATATCTTCAATTATAATTTGGTTCCTTTCATTAAAAACGACACTTTCTTTTTTTTCCTACAAAAATGGAAATATATATAATATATATAATATATATATATATATATTTATTTATTTATATTTATTTATTCCTTTTCTTTTTTTTTTTTTTTTTTTTTCTTCATATAATTACTTCCTTGAATGTATTAAAAACTTCGCTGAATTTTTTTTTGTTTTCATTCATTATATCATATATCTTATTATACTCATCCTGAAAAGGTAAAACACATATGTATTTATATATATATATATATATATTATAATATATTCCTTGTGACATATAATTACGTGTAAGCTATTTTTTATTTTTAACCATTGTACACATGGTTCTTATATGCTTGTAATGAGAAAATATGATGTAAGAAAAAATTTTTCTTTCCGTTTTTATCAAGAGAAGAAAAACGTTATTCATATTTACCACGCCATTTTTATTTGTCCTTATAATTATAAATTTATTATATTTATTATGTTTTAATACACCTGAAGAAGGTTTTATATCATAATTTAAAATCTCATCCATAATGTCATCTGTACTATATTCATTGTAATTTATCATATATGCATTAAAATAAGAATCACTATTATTTTTGTAATATATATTTAACTTCATTTCGGAACATAAATTCTTATCAACAAAAATATTTATATATTTACTACATATTCTAAGGTAATTAAATATTTCAACAAATATACAATTTTTTTCAACACCATTTATTATATATTTATTATTATCTTTATATTCAGGTAATATATTAATGTCCTTCCCATTACAAGTTTCTGATAAAATATTTATACCCTTCTTTTCTCCATTCATCTTTTCTTTCATTTTTTTTTTAATCATTAGAAAAAAATTACAATGAAAAGGTAAATAGGCCAACAACTCTATATCTATTAATAATCCTTCTTCCGTATCTTCTATTATATTTACATATATATAATCATTTAACATTTCATCATTCATTTCAAATAATATATTATTCATTGTGATCATCCGCTTATTTATTATATCATCACTATTATTATTATTATTATTATTATTATAATACACATTTGTTAATTTTATTAAATATATTTTATAATTCCATTCATCCTTTTCAACATTTCTGTGCAACATGCACTTTTTCTTTTTACATATATCTAAATCATCCATTAAACTATCATAATTTTGACTTTCTCTCATTTTCTTTTTGTCTATGTATATTCGTACACACGTTTTCTTTTTACAAATACTTTCAACAAATATCTTTTTATCGTAATAAATTATATCATTACCATTTATTAAATAACAATCATCATCATAAGAATAATCATATTTGCTCTTATCGTCGTTTCCATTTTGACGCATACTCATTTTGTCTGTATATTCTCTTCTTAACTCTCCAATGGATAACTCATTTGCAGTATCGCTCTTTTGGCTATCTGTAGTATATTTGTCACCTGACTCGTACATGCTAATAGATTCATTTTCAGCTGTCTCGCAAATATTATTTTCATTTTCTCCTGACTCGCAAATATTATTTTCATTTTCACCTGACTCGCAAATATTATTTTCATTTTCACCTGACTCGCACATGTCATTTTCGTTTTCATTTGACTCGCACATGTCATTTTCGTTTTCATTTGACTCGCGCATGTCATTTTCGTTTTCATTTGACTCGCGCATGTCATTTTCGTTTTCATTTGACTCGTGTATATTCATTTGACATTCCTGCACATCATTTTCATTTTCTTCATTTTCTGTAGTTTGATATTCATGTGTTAGTGATTCGTTTTTATATAAATCGGATAAGACAAAATGATTTAATGTATTACTTTTTATTTGATTTTTTTGTTGGTTTGTTTTATTAAAAACTAGACTATATTCATATATAATATAAGGGATTTGTTTGTTATGCATATTCTTATTATAAATTGGTTGTAACTTTATGATTAAGGTTTTATGATGTGATGGTTGATATTTACAGAAGGATATAATAAGTAGAGGAAAATCCTTTTTGTCTTTAATTATAAAATTTTCATTATTGATAATTAAGAAATAATTTTTTTTGTTATTTAATAATAATTGTTTTCCCTTAAAACTTGAGTTCTTGTGTTTGTTTTTCTTATTTACAGTGTTGGTATTATTATTATGTACGTTGTGATTTTTTATATTTTTCATATATTTTATATTTTTTATAATTTTCTTATTATTTTTATTTGTTATTTTGTTTTCTTTTAGACTACATTTAACGCATACATTACAACTAAAAGGGTTGAACAAATTTATAACGAAACGGTACAAAAAAGAGGAGTTATACAAAACCATTTGTTCTTTTATTTTTTTTTTCACAACATACATTCCTCTCATAAAATAAATAAAATCTCCATATAAATTATTTCTTATGATTATATAACAATCTTGAGATGTTTCCATTGTTGGTTTGTATTTAATAACAATTTTATTACTTGATTTATCTTCATTTTGTAGTAAAATAGAATAATTAATTTTATTGCTCAAATAGATACATTTAATATTTGAAGAATGGTTTTCTCCATATGAATCTAATAATGAATTTTTTAAATGATTCTTATAAACATCATGTGTAGAAGAAGAAAAGGGTTGATTATTATTTGAACATATATCACATGATGCACTATATATGTTATTTTTATTTTTATTTTCCCCTTTTTCTATTTTTTCTATTTTTTCCATTTTTTCCATTTTTTCCATTTTGTCCATATTGTCTATTTTTTCGACTATTTCATATGAAAAACTATGTAATTTTTTTTGTTTATCTTTTTCTTGTAATTGTTTCACTTGTCTTTCTTGTTCATGTTGAAAATGGAAATGAATATTTATGTAACATGCCTTTGACAAACTTGTATAAAAGTTATTTATTATCAATTTATTTTTAAATTTGGATAGTAATATTAAAATATAATAATTGATTCCCTGTTTTTTATTATATATAAAAAAGAAACCGATATTATGATTATCATAATTGATATCATTTATATTAATATACTTGTTTTTACAATAGTTAATTAATTCTTCAAATATTTGTTTTTCTTTTGATTGAAAGTTCTTTTTTTGTTTATGTTCAAAAAGAAGGTCACTTGCATTAATATTATTTTCTTCGTACTCTTGTGTAAATGTGTCTTTATTTTTTGATTTATGTAAACATTGTGGCATATTATTACATTCCCCTTTTGAATAATAAAAATTGTGAAGATTGTTTATAATATGATTATTATGTTGTACATGATTATTACTTTGACTATTTATTATATCTCCTATGTAGTTTTTTAATGAATAATTTTTCATTTTTTCATAATTTTTCATTTTTTCATTTTTTTCATAATTTTTCATTTTTTCATAATTTTTCATTTTTTCATAATTTTTCATTTTTTCATTTTTTTCATAATTTTTCATTTTTTCATTTTTTTCATCTTCACTGTGTATGAAATGATCAGATGCATATTCTTCCTTATCCATAAATAATTGCTTGCTTTCATGAAACTCATTTGAATAATTATTATTTTCTTTGCCTGTTAAAGATTTAGAATGTGAACAGCTTGATGTTTCGATATTATAAAAATAATTAGGTATATAAGGCAAATATATAATTTTATAAATATATATATCATTTTTTTCTATTTGTATTTGTTTTTTTTCGATATATTCATTGATATATAATAACAAGAAATATTCTTCTTTTTGATTTGCATTATTTTTTATAATAATATCTTTTGTGATTTCTTGTCCTATAAAAGTTTCTAGATATAAAATTTTCATAGGTTCATTTAATTGTACTACAATATTTAACCTATACCAGAAAAAATAATCAGAAAAAAAGGAAGTATTATTTTCATTATTTATATCTTTATATTTATAAAACTTGAATATAAGACACCCAATAAATTCACCAATGTGTGCACTTTTTATAAAAAATGTATATAACTTTTTTTGTTTAGGCATCATTTCAATTTTTTTTTTTTCTCCAAATAATATGAACAAGTCAGAATATATTTTGAATTCACAAGGAATATCTAATTCATTAAAAATTTCGATTTGTATATTTTTTTTTATTTTATTTAAAACATTTATTTGTATATTTTCTCTAGGAAGAGGTTTTGATATATATCCCTGAATTTTTATTTTTATTTTATCTTGTTCATTAAGTACATTTGTTAAAATAAAAAATGAATTGTATTTTATTCCACCTACAGGACAAAAACATGTAACTTCAAAATTGAAGATTTCCATATCTTTTTTTAATTTAACAAGTTCATCACAAGTAAATATATTATAATTAATAATCATATTTTTATCATTGATAATTTCGGAAAAAGCACATTTATATGTAATATTATTATTACTATAATTATATAAAGGAATATTTTTTTTGTATACCATACCGGCTTTAATATTTATATTAATTGTTCTTATATTATTTTCATCATTGACATTGCATATTATTTTATATAGCTTAATATCACAATAATGGTAATTATCTAGCCCCTTTGGTTTACACAACGGTACAAGTCCATCACCATCACAAGAATTATAATAATGATAATTATTATTATTATTATTACTCATATTGTTTATATTATTATTATCATTATTATTACTCATATTGTTTATATTATTATTATCATTATTATTACTCATATTGTTTATATTATTATTATCATTATTATTACTCATATTGTTTACATTATTATTTTTTGGAGGGGAAAACATATTATTCATATTTTTGCTCCCATTTATATATAATGACACTTCGTCGTTTACATAATTTTCACCTCTATCTTTTATCATGAATAAACATTTTTCTACATTGTATTGTTTCCCTTTTAAAAGATAAAAGTTATATTCAAACACACCATTCATTTCTTCATTTATTTCTAATTTACAAGAATACGTGACATCCCTTTTTATCATATCACATAATACATCAATGTCTATATTTTTATTTAATATATAATCTTTAAAATATTTTGTATAGTTAAAATTGGTGAATGATATTTTCTTATCTTTAATTGTTACTTTTTTAATACAATCACATAAAATAAAAAAGTCCTCTTTATTCATATATATATTGTCTAAATATCGCTTTATATAAATTGAAAAAAAAACATTATTACTGCTATTATTTAATTTACATAAAATGTAATAAATACTTTTTAAGAATTGTTTATTGAGTGGTCTTAAAATAAGATCATATGTAAAGTTATAAGATTTATAATTTATTTTAATAACTTCTTCTGGTTTTATGTAATTTATATAAAAGACACAATTGATTTTACAAGTTGATAAAAGCAATTTTGTTTTCGTACATAAAACATAAAATAAAAGAAAACAATAATATGTACCTTGAAAAAAAGGAGAAAAATGAAAATTTATTTTATTACTACCATTATCTTTACCAATATATATATTCTTTTCTTTATCTAGATAAACACACTGAAAATTTATATCATCTTTATTTATATATGTTTTTAGATGATTATTTATATTTGTACAGGCATCACATTCATAATACATATCATAATTAGCATTAAAAGGAATACTATTATTATTATTATTATTATTATTATTATGTATGTTATTTTCCGCGACTTTCGTATGTTTCAAATTACATATATCCTTATCGAAATTTTCTTTTTTCTTAATTTCTTTTTTTCTATTATTCAAATATATATGATAAACGTTTGTTGTAACCTCCACTTTTCTATCGAAATTATTTATCATATTTATTTGGATATTTTTATTTTCATACACCATACCTTTAAAATTAATATATTTCACTTCACTATCATTTAAAATAATATTCATCTCGCCACAGTCTGAAGAATAATTATTCTTATGTATATCACCTTTTAGTTGTCTCTCTTTTGTTTTATCATATACCGAATTATATTCGTTATCCTTATTTTTTATATTGTTTTTATTCCTCCCCAAAAGTGATTTTTCCGAGTCCTCATTATTCCCCTCTATAATTTTTATGCAAATGAATTTTTCCTCTGCCGTTTTTAAATCCAATAAATTATAGCTGATCAAAAAAAAAAAATAAAAAAAAAAAAAAAAAAAAAAAAAAAAA
>NC_033649.1:549089-554381 GCF_001601855.1 Plasmodium reichenowi | reverse complement strand
AAAAAAAAAAAAAAAAAAAAAAAAAAAAAAAAAAAAAAAAAAAATAAATAAATAAATAAATGTTATCATAAGGGAACAATCAAATGTAGCCCTACACATAGTATATATATATATAAATATATTTATGTATGTGCTTTTTATATTTATTATTACTTTGATTCCCTCAAAACAAGAATTGAATAGTTGTTACTTTTATCAGAATGTATGTGGTTTATATGTTTTGAATTTGTTTTATTTGTGCCTATGCTTTTAGGAATATTTGATTGGTCACACCGAGAATGAATACAAGAATTGGAAGATGATAAAGATGATGATAGTGATGACGATAGTGATGACGATTGTGATGACGATGGTGATGACGATGGTGATGACGATAGTGATGACGATAGTGATGACGATGGTGATGACGAAAGTGATGACGAAAGTGATGACAATAGTGATGAATCATTTTTACTACTATCGGAAAATCGGTTCTCACTATTAGTATGTTCAGAACGTTTATCCTTTTTTTTATATTTTATTTTATTAATATCTTTTAAATAAATCTCGTTATTACAATTATATTTAATAATATGGTCATCATAATGTGGATCAATGGATATGGTTATTTCTTCATGCTTCATTGAATGTATAGTTATATGGTTTTTATCTATTGTATATTTTTTCGATCCTATGAAAAAGATATCATATGAACACATGTATTTATTAGAATTATATATGTAAATAATTCGTTCATTGATTTTTTCACCACATGTAATATTTCTTTTTGGTTGTTTTTCTTGATTATAATTATTATGAACATAGTTATCACTTGTATTTTTATGATTGTTATTGTTTATTTTATTATTCATATGAAGTTGCTTTAATTTATTTGTCCTTGTGTTTTTCTGTAAATTTCCTTTTATTACGCTTACGTCATTTTTATATGATGAAAAATCATCTAGAACTAAATAATAATTAGGAATATAATTTGGTAATATGATATATAAGGATGATAAGAATATAAATATATGAACATAATTAAATTGTATTAATACATTTCTACTTATTAAATTATTTAATTTAATGGTGTTCAAAATTAATAATAGTATGTCTATGTTATATAAATAATCTTTTTGACATTTACATGGGTTTTTAATTTTATTTTTAAAAAATAAAAAATAAGGAATATGAGAAATTATAGTATATATGATAATAACAAAATCATTTAATTCATATAAACTTGTGATGAAATCTTTCTTTTTTTTTAAAATTTTTTTTTTTTTTTTTTTTTTTTTTTTCTTCTTCTTCTTCTTCGTTTTTTTCTCAACAAAAAATGGTATATCACATGTAATATTATTATTATTATTATTATTACCATATTGATTATCCATATTAGACATGTGGTTCATTTTGCTTGTTATCACACTGTCGCACATGGAATAATCTTCTGTTTGATTTGTATGTTTTATTTCAGAATTTCTTTTATTTTGATCATACTGAAGATATGACTTGTTATGTTTTGATATGTCTTTTTTTTGTTGGATAAATATAAATTTTTGTTTTTTTACTTTCGTGTTATATACATTATTATAATGAAAATATAACCATTCATATAAAATAACTTCTATCATTCTATAATAATTTATATTTGTTTGAACTTTAATGTTTAGATGTTTATTATGTTCATATTTCTGTGTATGTGTAGAGTTTTCAGTAGTTTTCTTTTTGTCTTCATCTGTATTGGTATTTTTTTTTTTTTTTTTATTTAATATTTTGTGTGTCTCCTTTTTTAAATTTTTGTTGATTTGTTTTTTTTCCTTCAGAGTGTTTTTGAAATTGTTAGTATGATAAGAATCCTTATTTTTTGTTTCTTTTATTTCTTGGTTTCTTTTTGAATGATCTGTATCTTCGGATTGTCCAATTTTATGAAGCACTTCCTTTATGTCGATAAAGTTATTTTGATAAAAATGAAAGTATTCTTTTTCTTGTATATTTAAAACTTCATTGGATTTATTATTATTATTATTATTATTATTATTATTATTATTATTATTGTTATATGATAACTCCTTTACATTTATATTGTAATTCTCCTTTTTTTGTTTGTCTATACATTTTTTTTTAACTGTACATTTTTGTGTTTTTTTATTTGTACAGGAATATGTATACATGTTAATTTTTTTGTTTTCTATATTTAATACTACAAGATAATTTATTTTATGGATATTAATATTTTCATATATATTATTTTCAAGAGTACATAATTTAATACCTCTCGAATTATATAACGATGTAATATTTATGAAAGAAAAGATTTTCTTAAAAATAATATCTAAGAATATGGTGATCCAAGAATATATAAATAATTTAATATATGTTTTAAATATATTATCTAAATAAAAAATATTATTATCTCCTTTATAATTGTTATTCTTTAAAAATGATTCTATATCAGATATATTTAGAAATTTGTTTTTTTCCTTATTACATTCTTCTTCATCTATATCATTTTTACTATTATTTAATATTGTGTTTTCTAAATTATTTCTTTCCTTGCATTTTTCCTTTTTATCACTTTCTTTTTTTATATAAAAGTATTCTGGAATGTTATTAAAAATATGATGTAGGTACAAATGAAGAGGTAGTAAATTTTCACACATTATATGATTTATTAGTAACTTCTCCTACAAAAAAAAAAAAAATAAATAATAAATAAATGAGAAAATGAATAAATAAGAAAATGAATAAATAAATAAGAAAATGAATAAATAAATAAGAAAATAAATAAATAAATAAATAAGAAAATGAATAAATAAATAAATAAACAGTAAACATATACATATATATATATATATATGTGTACATATTTATGTCTTTACTTGGTTCAACAATTCCGTTAGAGTCTTCATATTTTTTATAAAATCATTTTCGTCAACAGTACCATTTTGCATATTCTCATATGCTTTTAGGTCATTTATTATATTTTGTATATTCTTGTTACTATTAAATATAAAAGATAGATCATATAAAATGTTTAAGAAAAATACATATAAATCATTAGTGTTTTCAATTAATTGTGGAAAATAATTTTTATTGATGATAACATGTTGAAGAAATATAAACATATAATCATGTACAATTTCTTTTAAATTCATTATTGCTTCTTCATTTGTATTATAATAAGGATTTCTTATATTGTCAATTTGTAAATTTGTAAATATATTAGTATATATATCACTTGACTCTTCCAAATTTTTTCGATAAAAGGATAACATGTTTTGATTTTCGTCTACATTCACTTTCTTATTTTGTTTATATTTAAGACTATATGGTATAGACATATTATTATATAAGGCAAATTCTTCTTCTTTAGTAAAATAACTTATGTTTTTTTTTTTATTATTTATAATAGGAACTTCATCTTTGTGATCACCTGACAGGTGTGATGATAATATATGGGATTTATTTGTAGACCCTTCACTTTTTATTTCTCTATCATAAGGATAAGGATGTTTTATGTCATCACTATTTTCATTCCCATTATTTTTTTCGTATAACTGGTCCGTTTCGTGTAAATAATTCTGACCATGTGTATAATTCTGATCGTGTGTATAATTCTGACCATGTGTATAATTCTGACCGTGTGTATAATTTTGTTTATGTTTATTTTCCTTTTCCATGAGATAATCAATTTCCTCGTGTATATTTATGAACAAAGGTATGTCATATTTTTCATGGTCCATTACAGTTATGGTAATAAAAGTTTTAAGTTGTATATTAATTTTTGATAGATATTTCAAAAGAACTTTGATTTTTTTGTTTTTGTTATTTAGTTGATTGTTTGGTAAAAATTGTAGATCTAAGAAAAAGTGTTCTTTAAATATATTATTAAAAAGATAATTGACTCTTACATAATTATAACCATCATTATATATATGGAAAGAGAAATAATTATATTGATTTAATTTATTATGTATAATATTAATATATGAAACATCGAAATATAATTTAACATCTTTACAATTGATAAGTATATATAAAGAATATTTTATTTTTTCTTCATTTTCTTTTTTATTAATACTTTCAGCACATATTTCTAACATTTCAACATATCTTCCTTCTTTTTCTATATTATCAACTTTTATGTTTATATAAGACTCTTCGTTAACTTTTAAAATATCTGGTACATTACTTATGTCTATATTATAATGTTGTTTTTTTTTGTTTATGATTTTGTTTTCTATTCTATTATTTTTTGTATGATTATTTTCATACAAAGTGGAATGTTTACATATCGCATCATGATCACGTGGTATAATAATATTATTATTATTATTATTATTATTATTACTAGATACCTTCATAGGCTGTGATGTTTTTGTCTCTTGTTTATTATAATGACATATCCTTACAGTACATTTTAAATTTTGATGATACACATTTATTATTTGTATTTTTTTTGTTATAGCCTTTTGAAAAGAGGTGATTAAATATTTCTCAGAATTACATAATAAGATATTTTGAAAGTAAAGATAAGAAGGAGTAAATTTTAAATATTCATTTTTTATATTAATTTTTAATTTATCTTTATAATATCCATCTTTCACAAATGGATTGTTTAAATTTAATAAAACATGTTGATATAAATATAAATCTCTTTCATATATTTTATTTATATAACATTCAATAATTAAAGTTATAAATGTATTATGTGGAATTATAATTTTATAACAATTTTGTAAACATTTTTGATCTGATGAAATATGAAGTATACCTTTTATTTTATAATTATTATTACATAAATTATTATATAATAAAATAAATTCATTATAATAATATTTTATATATTCGTCTATTATAATATTATCATATTCTAAATTATATATGTTAACAAATGTATTCCTTTTTTTCTCTTCACTATGTTTATATTCTTTGTTTTTATAGTTTATATAATTTAATTTGTTTGTTGTATCCCCATCTTGGATATTTATATTCAAAAATGGTATTTCGTTGAAATTTATAATAATGCTTTCTTCGTACATGCCTTTGTTTAAAATATTGATGTTGTAGCTTTTACGTTCCATGCTTTCTTGAATAATATCTGGGCAATTCACCATCACTATATTGGACTGGGTTAACTAGGGCGTATTGAAAAAAAAATAAAATATAAATAAATAAATAAATAAATATATATATATATATATATTTTTATATATTTTTTTTTTTTTTTTTTTTTTTTTTTTTTTTTTTTTTTTTTTTTTTTTTTTTTTTTTTTTTTTCCTTTTTATGGTATTTTTTTTTTTCCCTTTT
>NC_033649.1:543706-548743 GCF_001601855.1 Plasmodium reichenowi | reverse complement strand
TTTTTTTTTTTTTTTTTTTTTTTTTTTTTTTTTTTTTTTTTTTTTTTTTTTTTTTTTTTTTTTTTTTTTTTTTGTTTACCTTGACACTTATAGGTAGAATTAGATTTTCCCTTTGCCTCACATAGAATATAAGTTTATCTTTTATTTTTATTTCTTCTTTGACATTTATTAATATGGTAATTTTTATTTTTTCATTTTTATTAGCGTAATTACGTTTCGAAAGGACATGAACATATGGGGGTTTATAAACACACATAAATACAAGTGGAAAGTTACCTTGAAAAAAATATAAATAAATAAATATATTTATATATATATATATATATATATATATGTATATATAATTTGCCTAATGTATGATATAGTGTTCATTCCTTTTTACATCCTATATTCTTAAAAATAAATAATGTGGTCTCTTTTACTGTAGTTACATTATCATATATGTTATTTAACAAAACTAAAATACTTCTAAGGGAAAAAATAGCATTGTGGGTGGTATATATTAATACTCAGAATAAATTATTTATCTATACGTTTTATATTATGTTGGTATTACTTGTGTTTGTTAGGTAAAAGCTTTTTAAATAGTTTCTATTTAAAAGGACATTATCAAAATTGATTTCATTCACATTAATTTTATAGCTACACGGGGATGCAAAGCACTTACATTTTATGCTGAATGGCAAGGGTACATAAATGAAGAAAAATATATAAATGAATAAATAAATAAATAAATGTAAATGATTATATATATATATAAGTTCATGTTCTACCTTTTGTATAATCTAAAGCCATCCAAGTATACATAAATAAATTCTTCTACACAAGATGTTGCTTCGCTGGGAATAAATTGTACTGGGACAATTTTGTATTCACCAGGACATATCTTAAAAAAAAAATAATAAAGAATTATGAAGATTAATAAGGAAGAACGTATATATATATATATTTATTTATTTATTTTTTTGGATAATTTGTATAGGTTACACTTATATGGTCCTTCATTTTTAAGACTTGCTCATTATATTTTAATTTCATCTGCATTGTGATATTAAACGGATTGTACATAACGAAATGGTTATGATAAAACATGTCTATATCCGTATTTGTAATAGAAAAATATAATGTGTTAGTATTTATAAAAGGATTTAACAATATTAAGTTGGCTTGGACTTTTATTTTGTCTATATCATAAAGATCTTGCGTTTTTATGGAGATATATTCATAATAAATATATATTTCAAAGAAAGGTGTTGTTTTATGATGATATATATTATATGGTTCATCTTTATAAGTATCATCTAAATAATTATGATGCTCCTTATTTTTAATATTTCTTTTTAAAATAGAATGGTTACATATTTTTTGTTCTTCTTCATTATCCATTTTTTCTGAATGAGAAAAAGAAGATTTTTTATTCTTTTGATTATTAAATATATTATAATTTTTTAAATTAAGTGTGACGCATATTTTTTGTTGTGTGTTGTGTTTTATGGTGACTTCGGTACTTTGATAAGGAGTACATATGTTGCTATCATTCATTTTGTTATGACATGTGGTTTTTGTTTCTTCAGGATAGGTAATTTTTATATGATCACTATGGGAAAAAAAAAATATGTTTATTGGATGTATAGAATTAGTATTATGTAAATGAATATACGTTTCAAATTCTTTATTTAATAGTATATAATTAAAATGAATAATTTGTGGATATATTAAATATTGTTTTATAATTTGTACATTTTGGAAATTATTATCATTATTATCATTATTATTATTATCTTTTTCATTGTGATTATTAATAATATTAATATTATTAATTTTATTATATTTTTTTAAACATAAGGATTGATTTAAATATTTTTCTTTTTTCATTGTTCTAACTAAATATTGTTTATTCATTTTTTTAATATTTATATATTGTTTTCTTTTTTCTTCATAGAAATGTTGAGGTATATATATATTTGTAATTTTATTTATATATTCTTCATTTACATATATATATATATCCTTTAAAACATTTGTTCTTTTATCATCTATGTTATATTTTTTTTTTATATTATTATCTTTAGAAAATTTTAAGTTATAAGAAGAACTTGTTTTAATCATCATAGATTCCTTATCTTTTATTTTATCCTTAAGTGTAATATTCTGTTTTGAATTATGTCTTTTTTTGTACATATATTTCAAAACATCGTTATATTTTTTTTTATTATTTTTTAAATAATTAATAAAATGTTCATTATATTTATATTTATTTACTTGTTCATCTTGTTCATATAAATCTCTATTGACTTTATTACATTCTACATTTTTAAGAATGCGTTCAAATATCTTATCATCATTATCATTATTATTATTATGATGATCATCGGTATATCTCTTATCTTTTTTTTTTTTTTTTATATGACTTTTATTATTTAATATATAAGTATTATCATTATTAGTAATACCTTTTTCATCACATACGTTGTTATCATAAATATTTTTTATATTTTTTATTGTAATCATATCATCGTTAATTTTGGATATTTGTGTTACTTCTCCATTTATAAAAATAACGAAAAAATATAAATTATTACAAAAAAAAATATACATATATTCATTAATCTTTTTTATGACATTACATTTCAGGGTAATTATAATTATATCTTTTTGTTGGGAATTAATTTTCCCTTCTTTCTTATTTATTGTTATATAAGGAATTTTAGATATGCTATAATTAATTTTTAAAAATTTATTTTTATTTAGTAATTCTATTATCATGCTTTTCGTTTCTTCTGTTGTTACTTTGTTATAATTTAAAAAATATATATTTGTTATTAGGCAAGGGAATGTTAAACAAAATATGAGTTGTAGATTTATTTCTTCCTCATAACAATTTGAGGCATGATGAATAGAAGACTCTCTATCTTTTTCGTCTCTCTTATGAAGTTGTAAAAGGTTTGTACAACAAATATTATTATTATCATGATTATTACCATGATTATTATCACAATTATTACCATGATTATTATTTATTTTTTTTATTTTTTTTTTATTATTTATTATTTTTATATTATTGTCATTATGCATGCCACTTATCCCCCCTGTCGTTATCTCATTCGTCTTATCCTTTTCATCATCATTTTTATTAACAAACAATGTGATATCTATTATTATTGGAATGTTTAAAAGGTATGATTTGTTTTTATTTATTTTTTCTAAGAACAAAAGATCATGCTTTGAATCTATTTCGAAAAAAACAGATTCATAACTTAATTTCTTTACATTACAGACAATATCATTATTCATTTTAACATGAATGTTTTTTTCAATATTCATCATTTTTTTTGCCATGGACATCATTTTTTCCTTATCTTCTTTTTCTTCCTGTCCTAATAGTTTTTCCATCTCGCATAATTCTGAAAAAAAAATTAAAAAAATAAAAAATAAAAAACAAAAAATAAAAAACAAAAAATAAAACATATACATATACATATCTATTAATGTAATAATATATATATATATATATATATGTATGAATAAATATACACACATATGTATGTACATTTATATATATATATATATGTACACATCCATATTTTTGGTGCTTCTTTTTTTTTTTTAACCCTCTTCCAAAGATCCAGCAGACAAATTATTTAATTGTATATACTTTTTAAAACTATCCAATGTATAGAAAGCATGCACTTTTTTCATTTTATATTGATATGATATATTATAATTATTCTCGTTCTTGATTTGTCCTTGTATTTTTTTCTTATTTCCATAATATATATAATTCATATTTATTTCTTTTGTTTTTATATTATCATAATAAAAAGAAGTAGAACTATTTATAAAAACAGCTATAATAATAATATTTCGAGGCTTCTCAACAAAGTAACTATTTTCTAATGTTAATATGTTATATTCACGATGTACTTTTTCTTCTTTTAAATTTTTTATTTCAATATTTATAATCTTACTTTCGTTAATGTCTAATGTAATAGATGTTTTATCAAAAGTAATAAGAGTGTTATCTTTTTTTTCATCTACTAAAAGGTTTTTCTCCTTCATATTATTTTTTATATTATGATTATTTTTTATATTACGGTCATTTTTTATATTACGGTCATTTTTTATATTACGGTCATTTTTTATATTATGGTCATTTTTTATATTACGGTCATTTTTTATATTACAGTCATTTTTTATATTACGGTCATTTTTTATATTACGGTCATTTTTTATATTACGGTCATTTTTTATATTATGGCTATCTTCGTTCTGATCTTCCCTATTATTGTTCTCCATACAGAATTCCTTTTTGTTTCTTTCCGCCTTTTCATCCTGAAAAAATATGTGATTCCCCTTGTCTTTCATAGATTGATACATGTCCCTAGATATTGTAAAGGTTCCTTTTTTTTTCCCTACATTTGTTACCTTCATAGAATAATAATATGTCATGTTTTGTTTACATAATCCAAGATTAATAATGTTATCATAAAAAAATACGGCAACCTTTTTTTTTATATATATAGGTATACTTAAAGATGTATACTCAGTTTTAATTTTAAGAAAGATGGTACGTTCGATATTATTTATTATATTTAAAACATCTTCTTTTCTTTTATCATTTTTATATTTTTTTATATCTACATTATTATACAAAGAAAATTCTATACATATATGTTCACATGTACCAGGAGCCAACTTTTTTTTTTTACTTCCTTTTATTTTTAAATACTTATATTCAGTCTCAAATATTTCTATGTTTTGAATTTTAGTACATATATTTTTTATTTTTAAACTTTTCTTTTCTATTATATTTTCTTTTTTCTTTTGTGCAAAATCATCTACATCTTCTAGACATTCATAAAAAAATTCGACATATCGAGGACTCACATCTAAAATGTTCAAATCATTCTCTGAAATGTCATTCATCGTTTTCTTAAAGGCAAAATAATATTATGTGGAAAAAATAACAAATGTGAGGATGATAATAAGAGCACAAAAAAAAAAAAAAAAAAAAAAAAAAAAAAAAAAAAAAAAAAA
>NC_033649.1:533792-543375 GCF_001601855.1 Plasmodium reichenowi | reverse complement strand
AAAAAAAAAAAAAAAAAAAAAAAAAAAAAAAAAAAAAAAAAAAAAAAAAAAAAAAAAATTATATACATATATTTTGATGTATATGCTTATTATTTTATTTTATTTTTTTTTGGTATTTTATATGGCTCCTATAAAATCTATACTTTTTTTTGCCTCATAAATTGATTGGTATATTGTTTTAAAGAATGGTAACATATAAGAATGTGAGGAAATAATTAGAAAAAAAAAAAAAAAAAATATATATATATATATTTATATATATATATTATATGTTATATAGGTATATTTACATATTATATTTATTTACATTTATTTTTTTACCATGATTATGCTTTATTTATGAACACGAAAAAATAAATTTTCCATTGTCTAATATGTATATATATATATATATATATATATATATAAGGCTTCTTTTTTTTTTTTTTTTTTTTATATTTTTGCGATAATCAATTTTATTATTTTTATGAATGTGAAATTTTAACGTGTGCATATAATATATATATATATATATTATGTTATATTTATTTTATAAAAAATTTAAAAAAAATACATAATCATGTGCATATAAAAAAAAAAAAAAAAAAAAAAAAATTAAATCAATCCATACATAAATAAATACAAATATATATATATATATATATATTTATTTATTTATTTATTTATTCATTTATTAATTTTTTATTCTAAACAGATATATACAGGTATTTTGAAAAAGGTTTCTTGTTTATGTACATTTTTATATTTACATTTAACATGGATACAACCGAGTTTTTCTCCCACATTTTCATTATTGTCCACTTGTAAATATATTGAATATTTTGAATTAATACAAAATAATTTATCTTTAAATATTACTAGTAAAGGTAATTCTTTGTCTATATCTATATCTACATTTATATTATATTTACTATGATTATATATGTCTATTTTAAATTTCTTCTTTTCTTTTTTTATGATACCATAGTCTACACATATACCATCTCTAACTTTCCAGTATTTTTTTTTATAACAATAATTTTTAAATATATAATCAAAAATATATTGATTTAAGAGGACATTATTCTTATTATGATTCCCATGGTCATCGCTACTACTACTGCTACAACAACTACTGTTAGTGTTTTTATTTTTTGGATTATTATTATTATTATTATTATTATTATTTTCATTATTTTTTTTTGGATCTTTTACAAATGTATCCTTTTTATTTTCTTCTTGAACAAACTTACCTTTTATATTTTCTTCCTTCATATCAATAGTTTCTATATAATTAGTTAACTCGTATTTATTAACATCTTCCCTTTTTTCTTTTCCCTCCTCATCATCTATTTTGTTGTGTATATTTAAAATGGGTTCCTTTCCTTTCTCATTTTCTTTTTCTTTCTCTGTTTCTTTCTTTGTTTCTTTTTCTTTTACTTCCTCTGGCTCATTTTTCATTCCTTTCACAATATAATAATTTTCATTTTTTACAATTTGACGATTTCCCTTTTTTTTATCTTCTTTGTCATGTTGCATATTTTTATTTTTAAGTTTTATCAAATCATCTTTGTCATACAATATTTTGTTGATATTATAAAAAGAGAATTTATGACGAAAAATTTTTCTTTTTCTGTATTCTTCTATTTCCTCTTTTCCTCTATAATTTTGAAAGAATTGTAAATATTTATCTTTATATATATTTTGTAATATTTCCATAGTTTTTTTCTTCTCATATAAATTTAAAAAGAAGAAAAAGCTTTTTACTTTTTTAATATCATCTTTAATGGCTTGAATTTTTCTTGTGCTTGTTTTTATAATATATATTAAAATATAAACAAATATAAAAAAATTAACTTTTCTATACATTATACAATTTTCTTTATCATGTAAATTGTCATAAATATATTCTTTAATATTGTGGTTTTCATCTCTGTAATAAGTATCCTGATTATGTATGTCTTGACTATAGCTATAATTATAATTACAATTATAATACGAATTATTATTATCTTTTTGTAGATAGGAATTATCACAATTTGTTTTTATTTTTTCATTATGTGTATCTTTTTTTTTGTTCTTAATATTATTATTATTATTATTATTATGATTATTTTTATTATTATCATCATCATCATTATCATTATCATTACCATTATTATCTTCATGTTTTATTTGTTTTATATCTTTTTGTTCAATATTTTTTGTAGTATCTTCTTGTAATCCTTTTTCATCATGTCCTTCTAATGTACTTCTTCTCTTATAAGTTACATTTATTTTATGTCTATACCTCTGAAAAACGTTTTCTTTAATATTATCAAAATAATTAAGGGTAAGTATCCATATTAATTCACATTCCTTCTTAGAGTTAATAAAATTTTTTATAATATGCAAATCCTCACATAAATTTAAGATATCAAACATAGATATATAATTTGTGTAAAGATTTATATCTCTAAATAAATCTATATTATTATGATTTGTATTGTTTTGTATGTTTTCTACATCTTCTTTTAATTTATCAAATAAATTAACATAAAAATTATATAATATTTTTAACGTACCTAAAACTTTTCTGTTTTTTTTTTCTTCTTTTACTACATCATCAATATATTCTTTTTCATCACCTTCTTTTATATTGTTATCATGAATTTCTTGTTTATTATTCTGTATATTATTCTTATTATTTTCATCATCATTATAATTATCATCTTTTATATTTTTCTTTGATACATTATCATCTTTTATATTTTTCTTTGATACATTATCTCTTTTTATATTTTTCTTTCTATTATTTTTATTAATGTCTTCATTACATTTTTCATCACAAAAACTACTATTACTACTTTTACTATTATAATTCTCATGTTCTTTTTCTTTTTTTTTTATGTCGTCATAATTCATATTTTCATATATAATCACTTTGATGTTTTTATTTTCTAGGTTTATATAAGCCTCCTTTTTTAATTCAAGAAATTTTTTATATATATCGGATTTTATATTAACATCATGTTCTTTTTTTTTTATTCTTATAACATCATGTATAGGTTTGAATACTGGTGCTTCCATTTTATTTAAGATTTAAAAAAAAAAGAAAAAGAATAAATATAATACAATATATATAAATATATTATGACTGCGTTTTCTTCTAGAATCAAAAGAGGACGTAAAGAAAATAATTTTTTTTATAAGAACATTGGAAATTTAAGATATGACATATGATATTATATGATATTATATGATATTATATGATATCATATGATATATATATGTTATATATTTTTTATTATATATGTGCATATTTTAATTTTTTTCTCCTCGACGTATTTATTAACCTTTATGTTTTTTATAAGTCTTAAGAAGACAGTAGAGAAACATATAGAAAGAGATATAGTGATTTATATAACAGGATTAAGACCTCATATTTTAAATATAACAATATTAAAACCATTATGAAGATAATATACTACATTTTATTCTTTTTTTTTTTTTTTTTTTTTTTTTTATTCCGTTATGAAGAACTATGAAAATGAAAAACCTTATAAAGATAACATCCTTACATAAAATATATATGAAAAAAAATTAGTACTAATAATATATATATATATATATATATATATATATATATATATATATTTATTTATTTATTTATTTATATTTTACTGTACGATGAAAAGGGCCTTAATTTTACGAACATTGTAATTTTCCCCTTATAAATAAAATAAAGAGAAACAAATGGAAAGAAAATTAAAAAAAATGTTTTTTTATATACTCATATTAAAAACTATCAAAAAGTATAAATAATATATATATATATATTAATATTTTAATCGTTATATTATTTCATATTATTTTATTTTTTAAATATATACTACTTGAATATTTCATGTGTAAATATAATGAAGTGACCAAAACAAGGAAATATATATCATACTTGGAAAAAATAAAATAAAATAATAAAATAATAAATTAATAAATATATAAATAAATAAAATTATATTTTTTTAGTAATGGAATATACAATAAAAATAACCGACACCAAAAATATTAACAAGCGAAAGAGGTAAATAAAATTACAAATAATATAAAAAATAAAAATAAATAAATATATATATATATATATATATATTTATTTATTTATTTATATGGGGATATGTTAACATATATGTCGTATTAGAGTTTTTTGTAGGCTAAAATATTCATGTACCTTTATATATATATGTACATTTATTTATTTTTATCTCTTCTTTTTTATATTATATTTATTTTGATAGCTCACCCATTATAGTTGTAAAATGGGAAAAGGGCATGATGTAAAGAAAGAAAGAGGGAAGAAGGATGAAGATAAACACAATGAGTATCATCCTTATCGTCGTGATAATAAATCTTTTTATTCAAAAAATTATAAAATGAAAAATAAGCATTCGTATAATTCCTCAGATGAATATAAGAAATATATTTCACATGATACGTACAATTCATATGATACATATAATTCATATAAATCACATGAAGAACATAAAAATAACAAACATATTTCCATCAAGCCAGTAAACAAAAACAAATATGTACATTCCCCGTCTCCCAAAAAAACAAAAAAAATATATGATGAATTAAGTGATTATAATAAACATAAAAAATACGCTAGCTCCAAAATGGATAAAAAAAAAGATTCTTACTATAAGGAACAATCAAATAAATATAAAGAGAAAAGAAAATATGATGAAAGCTCACAAGATACATACGATAAAAAAAGAAAAAGAAAAAGAAAAAGAAAAAAGAAAAAATATGATTATGAAAGAGAGGAAGAAAAATATAATAGATATGATGAACGAAGGGATAGTAGCTATTATACTTCAAATTATTCTGAGAATTCTTCAAAAAGGGAGGGGAGGGAAAAAGAAAAGGAAGATTTGTATACCTCAAGAAAGGAATTTAGTGAGAAAAAAAAATCCCATAAAGGTGAACATAATAATAATAATCATCATACGGATCATCACATTAAAAACAATCATCATACGGATCAACACAATAATAACAATCATCATACGGATGAGCACAATAATAACAATCATCATACGGATGAGCACAATAATAACAATCATCATACGGATGAGCACAATAATACTATATGTGATCAAATAAATATTTTTCCTGAGAAAAATAAAAGAGATAATGGTATTAATGAAGAAAAATATACCATAAAGGAACATTTAATATATGAAGATGAACAAAATATTTTATATGAGAGTAATAAAGATTCTAGTAGTGAAGAGAACACAATTTTAAATGAATATTCCTCTGATGAAGAAAAAAATAAAATCGACTGTATCTTAAATGGTTGTAGGAATGTTAAGAATTATAAAAAGTTAAATAAAATAAGTGAAGGTACGTATGGAGCAGTATATAGAGCACAAAATAAAAGAACGAAAAAGATCGTTGCCTTGAAAAAACTAAAAAATTTTTCTAGTATGCATAATGAAGGATTTGCTATGACTTCGTTAAGAGAAATAAATATATTATTACAATTACAACATGATAATATTTTATCCATTAAAGAAGTTGTTTTTGGGAAACATTTAAATGATATATATTTAGTTATGGAATATATAGAACATGAACTTAAAATAATACTTGATAATAAATCCCCAAGTTTTACTATATCTGAATTGAAATGCTTATTAAAACAATTACTTAATGGAATTAATTATTTACATAGAAATTGGGTTATGCATAGAGATTTAAAACCAACTAATTTATTATACAGTAATAAAGGAATATTAAAAATTTGTGATTTTGGTATGGCTAGAAAATTTGGACATGTAACTAATCATAATTTTACAAAAAATGTAGTCACATTATGGTATAGAGCACCTGAATTGTTATTAGGTGAACAATGTTATACAAACAAAATTGATATTTGGAGTGCTGGATGTATTTTTGCGGAAATGATATTAAAAAAACCGTTATTTGTTGGAGAAAATGAAATTGATCAACTCTTTAAAATTTTATGTCTATTAGGATTACCAGATAAAGAATCCTATCCTGAATTTTATGAATATTCTTTTATATCCAAAAATAAAGAACTATTTAAAAAAAAAAAAATTAAAATGAATGTTAATAATATACGTTCACACTTCCCAAATATAGCCAACCAATTTTCAGGTCTATACCTATCTGATAACGGTCTCGATTTATTACAAAAAATGCTACATTATAATCCTCAATGCAGAATTTCAGCACAGGAAGCATTAAACCATCCTTACTTTAACGAATTCCCAAAACCTTTGGACATTAAAGATATGCCAATTGTACCTGATTCAAATAAATTTATCCGATCCAATAAAATGGCTAACCACTTTAAATTAAACAGCCAAAATAATATCCAATTCCATTCATGAAAAAAAAAAAAAAAATATATATATATATATATATAACCAATTAAAAAGTAAAGTGATAAAAATTAGATATTTTACCTGAACTGTTCAGGCTAATATTGTTAAAAAAAAAAAAAAAAAAAAAAAAAACACACACACACAAATACAAATACAAATACATACATATATATAATATATATATATAATCATTTTATTGTATTTAAAAAAAAAGAAAAAGAAAACATACATTATATCATATTTGTTTCTAATTTAAATTAAGAATAACATTATTTTTTAAGACGACATTTTAAATTTTTTTTTGTTTTATTATTATTTTTTTTTGAAAAATTTAGAAATAGCGGTTTTATTTTTGAATGAAAAACTTTTAACAGTTAATAGTTTACACAATATATATATAAAAAGAACAATAAATTTTTGTATATCCTAAAACTTCCTATCAAGGAAATACATAATGGTATTATTTTGAAAAGGTAGGATATAAAGATAATATATATGTATATATGTTTTTTTTTTTTTTTTTTTTTTATAATAATATATTATGAAATATATACATAAGAAACAACTACTTATAAAAAGAATGTATTAAAAATTATAAAAAAAAGGTAATAAATTTTTAAGGAAATAAAATAAAATGTAAACTAAAAAAAAAAAAAAAAAAAAAAAAAATCATACATATAATATATATATATATATATATATATATATATATATATAAACATATATTACATATGTATTATATATTTTATTCTTTCGTTTTTTCAAATACATCATCCACATTTATTTTAATTTCCCTATCATGATACACATTATTATAAGTGTATAATAAATTACTATGATCACTATCGACGTTATCATATTTACTTTGCACATTTATATTATCAAACAAAATGTTTCCTTTTAAAGGAATGAAATTATTTTCCATAGACCCTTCATGTAATTTATCAGGTGGATCATTTAATTTTTTATTTCCATAGGAACATAAATAATTGTTAATTTTTTTTTTTTTTAAAGGTTTCGATTGTTTAAATATATTATTCAAACATACATAAGAATTATCATTTGATAATAAAATATTTTTTGAATTATTATAACAATTGTATTTTATTTTATTTTGCTCAGGATTAAATGGTAATTCATTTTTTTTTTCAACATTGTATATCTCAATATCACTTTTTTTATTTCCCACATTTAATTTATTTTTCTCTTCATTAAAATTGTTCTCATACTGATTTAATTTATATTTACAGTTTACATTTTTGGAAAGAGAATTATTATATTGTAAATCACAATTATTTAAATGATTACTTTTATTTAATGATAACAAAGAGTTATGTTTTTCATAATTTTGAGTATCTGATATTATGCTAATAACTGAAGATATATTATTATTGTAATTATAATAATTATTTGTATATAATTTATTTATATTATTCATAGAAATGGAATTATTATTTTTGCTTTCTTTAAAATGTTCATTGTTTTTATTATCATTATTAATATTATTTCTTATACTTTTTATATTTGTTGTTGTGTTGTTTATGCTTTCTTTATTTTCTTTATTATAAAAATAATAATTTATATTATTATCAAAATTGGGAAAATCTTGTTTTTCTTTATTATAACTTTTGAAAATATTCATATTAGTCATATCTTGTTTATTATAATCATATGACACATTTTTTTCTTCGTTCATAAATATTTTATATTTGTTTATATTAGTGATGTTTTTTTTTTCTTCAAAAAATAAATTATTTTTTTCATTTTTATTTTTTAATAAAGAGCATTCTTTACATATATAAGTTTTCATGTTATTATAATTGTTGTAAGAGCATATGCTACCATCCTCGTTTTTGTATTTCTCACAGCAGCAACATAAAATCTCTTTTGTAGATATCTTATTGTTTTGGCAAGAATTCTGAAAAAAAATACATCACACATAAAAGAAAATAAATAAATAATAAGAAAAAAAAAAAAAAATTATATATATATAATATATATATATATAAGTATATTTTGTATATATATTAATTTTATTTTATTTTTTACGTCCATATGGTAAGATAAATATATTCCTGTACAATCTGTGACAAATGTATTAAATAAAGTAAAAAGTTTATATGCCCATATATATATATTATATATATATATATATATATATATATATGTATGTATGTATGTTTAAATGTTTATTTATTTGTGTTTATATAAACGAATGCGAAAATTATAATTGAATTTTATTGTACCTTTTTCTTTATTTTTCAAAAGACTTGTCAATTTACTTTTAATTTGTTTAGAGGTATTTTTATGTATGTTTGGCTTAACCCTTAAATCTACACCTTGTATTTTTAGCTACAAGAGTAAAATTAAAATATAATAAAATGAACATATATAAATATACATATATATAATATGTTTAATTTTACTGTTAAAATGCCAGATAGAGTTACAAAGCTTATGTTAATCTTTTCTATTTTTAAATATACTATTTCTATGTCTATATTCTTACTCTTCAGTAATAAAAAATAAGGAAAATCATTATAACATATGAATATATACACATATATATATATATATATATATATTATATCTTTGTTTTTATTTTTTTCTTTAACTTTTAAGAAGTTATTAATTTCGTCGTTTTTAATTATAATGTTCCTAATTTCTATTCCCGACTCCATATTCACACTAATAAAATTGTTGTCAGAAGCTATATTATATATATATATATAAAGGATAAAACAAAAAAAAAAAAAAAATATATAAATATTATGTTTATATCAAAATATTAACTATATCTATCATTATAATATATATTAACACATTGTAGAAATATACATTTGTATAAATATTATTTTACATCTTTTTTTATTTTACATTCGAAATATTTCCCTAAGAACATTTTTAGTATTATATCAATCATTGTACTGGAAGGAATAAAAAAAAAAAAAAAAAAAAAAAAAAAGGAAAGGAAATGAAATGAAATGAAATATATATACCTTTTTTTTAAATAGATAATATTTATAATGTCATATATGTATAATCATATTTATATACTTTAATTTATAGTATAATGAAAGAAAAGGAATAAAAAAAAAAAAAAAAAAAAAATAGACATACATATATAATATATATAAATAAATATATTTAATATAAGTTATATATATATATATATATATATATATATATATATGTTATATTATTTTTAC
>NC_033649.1:504169-533692 GCF_001601855.1 Plasmodium reichenowi | reverse complement strand
AAAGATTCAGATATTAATAATTTATTTAAATATAATGACAAAATATGCGAGTTCATAAATATATGTGAACATTATAAAATTCATATGAACTCTCAACAAAAGCCCGAACTTAAGAAAACATACAATTCAATTGAACACAATATACAATATTTAAGTAAACATATAGAGACTGCTAAAAAGGATAATATCCTTTTAAAAAAAAAGTTAAAGAGATCTACTGATCCTTTATTTTTATTAACATTAGAACAAAAAAATAAACAGTTATGTATAGATATAGAAAATCGTAAAAAAGAAATTAAATTTTTAAAAGAAAGTATAAGAAAAAATGAAAAACTATTAGATTCCAACAAAAAAAAACCGAACCCAGTATCTTTAGAAAAGGAGTATAGAAATTTATTAAACCAACAATCTAATTTGTGTTCTAGATTAATACAGCTACAAAATGGAAGCAGGCTATATGAGGAAAGTATTCAAAGGTAATACATAAAAAATCTGATATATAAAGTAACATCATATATTATATATAAGACGGGTAAATATTCATGTATGTTAATGTATGAGCACCATATGTCATAGGAGTCAATGAGTACATATAATATATAAACATATATATATATATATATATATTACACTGATTATTACATTTTTTGTATTTTTTTTTTTTTTTATTATATATTTCATCCTTTACAACATCATCACGTTCATTTGTTTGTTTATTTTTTTTATTTTATTTGATTTGATCCAAGAATTGATGACCAACTTGAAGAAATAAAAAAAAAAATGAACGATTTGAATTTGGAAAAAAAAAACGAAAAAGAACATTTGATAGAAGGGGTAAGCGATATGAGTAAAGAAAATTTAGAAAAAAAAATATTCTTATTAAATACAAAAAGAGACGAATTAAAAAAAGAAAAAAATAATATTATTAATAATCTTAATAACTCCTTATTAAAATTAAAAAAGCAAATTTCTGTTTTGGAAAATGAGAAAATTAATTTATTAAATGATGAAAAAAGTCATATAGAAAAGTCACAAATATTAAAGAGGACATTAAACACAAAGATGAATAAAATGAATAAGCATGAGAATAAAATAAAAACGAATGTTATAAAAAAGAAAGATATGAATAAGAAAGAGCAAATCGAAGAACAACAGGAGGATAACACGCTCAAAGAAGACAACAAAAATGAAAAAGTACATTATGTAAAAGATATAAAAGAAGATAATGATATACAACATTATAATGAAAATAATAAATATATGTATCAACAAAATATACACTCTTTGAAGTATGAACAAAATGTTGAAAGATATGATCGTACAATAACACCTCAACCATCTAATAATTTTATTGAAAGTTTGTTAGAAGACCAAACACCTGAACATAAACAAGATATTAATCCAATTATAAAAACACAAGAGGATGTAAGCAAACCTTGGGAAGAAAATGGAAACAATAATATATATGATGATATAAACAATGAAAATATAACAAAATATAACACCAAAAAAAAAAAAATAAAAAATAATAGTAATGTATTTCTTCCACAGTTCGAAGAAGACATACTCCTTAAACTTCAAAAAACGGTCAACATGAAATTGAATGAAAAAAAAGAAAAAGAGGAACACATGATACAGGAAGAGATAAAAGATGTAGAACAAGATATAAATGATGATGATGTGGTTGAAGAAGAGATAAAAAAGGTCGAACAAGATATAAATGGTGATGATGTGGTTGAAGAAGAGATAAAAGATGTAGAACAAGATATAAATGATGATGATGTGGTTGAGGAAGAGATAAAAGATGTAGAACAAGATATAAATGATGATGATATGATTAATGAAGAGATAAAAAAGGTCGAACAAGATATAAATGATGATGATGTGGTTGATGAAGAGATAAAAGATGTAAAACAAGATATAAATGATGATGATGTGGTTGAGGAAGAGATAAAAGATGTAAAACAAGATATAAATGATGATGATGTGGTTGAGGAAGAGATAAAAAAGGTCGAACAAGATATAAATGATGATGATGTGACGGTTGAGGAAGAAATCGATGAGAGAGATGAACATGAAAATGAAATAAACGAACCTGAAATTCATAAAGAAATAATTAAAGAAGATGGCATATTAGATGATATAATAAATAATGATGAAATAAAAATGAATGATAATATAAAAGATGAAATTTTAGAAAAGGATAAAAAGGAAGACATGATATTAAGAGATGAAAGGGAAAATGAAACATATACAAATAATATACAACAATATAATAATTCATATAATATAACAAATGATGAACAAACTTTTAAAGATGAAGACATCTTTGAAAAAATGAATAATAATGACAACTTTAAAGAAATAAATGAACCTGATAAAGATATGATAAAACAAGAAAATATTATTTTACATGTTACTGAAAAGAGTGTCATGACAAATGATCAAATAGAGAAAGGGATCCAAAATAAAGAAGAAGAAATAAATGAAGATATGGAAAAGGAAACTTTGAACTTTTAAAAAAAAAAAAAATAAAAGCTATTTATATGAATAATATTTATCCTTTTCAATTTATATTATATTACATATATATATATATATATATATATATATATATATATATATATTTTTAACAAAACATGGCACGCTTTTAATTGAACAAATAAAATATACATATATATATAATATATATTACAATTTCTTTATTTTTAATTTATAATATTGTGTTTTTATGTAATAATAGTTTTTTTTTTTTTATCAAAACAATCTTTTGAAAATTTTTATGTGTGTATTTTTTTTTTTAAACAAAATATTATAAAGTTATTTATCCAATATATATATATATATATATATATATATATATATTATGGTAAGTTTTATTTTTATTTTCTTGTACACTTTATATTATATGTGTTATATGACTAAAAAATATAGAGAATCTTTAAAATATATATATAAATATTTTTTTGAATATTTTTGCTTTTTTTTTTTTTCTAAACATTTTTTGAAAAAAAAAAAAAAAAAGAGAAAAAAATAATACTTTTTCCTCATGAGGATTCAAATACTATTCATTCTGCTATTAATACAAAAGTTAGCATAATACTAAATGTATATAATATATATATATATATATATAATATCATTAAGTTGTAAAAAAAAAAAAAAAAAATTTCTTTTTTTAGCTTATCCATATTATGTTTAATTATATATATATTCTATAGAAGTAATATATATATATATATATATATTCATTCATATATTATTTCTTTTATGTTTCTTTTATAAAATAAAAAAAGGTTATCCTTTCAATATACTCTAACAATGGAAAATTATAGAAGAGCATATCACAGTGGCTCTTGGTATACCAACAAAAGTAATGTTTTTTTTTTTTTTTTTTTTTTTTTTTGAAACAACAGATTATTAAGATGATATATTAAAGTATAATATGAAACAATAACATATATTATATCCCTTTTATTTTTTTATATATTAGGAGAAGTGTTGAAAAGTAAAATTGAGGAGTCATTTAAAAGGGCAAATGCACAAAAGCAAAATGTCAAGGCAGCCATATGCCCGTAAATTATGAAACCACATAAAAAAAAATATAAATATAAATATAAATATGAATATATATATATATAAATATATATATTACAATTTATATATATTTATATATCCATAATATTATCATAAGATTATTTGTTTTTTTATTCTTATATTTATTTTATTCATATAGCCATGCGGGATATGACTATGCGTTGGAAACTAATTCTCACGTGTATGCAAGCATAGATGTAGAAAATGTGTAAGTAAAAAGAAAAAAACATAAAATATAAAATAAATAAATAAATAAATATATACATATATATATATATATATATATATATTTATATAATGTAGGAAGAACATTTTTATTCTTGGCCCAAATCATCACATTTATAATAAAGGCTTTTTATTTCCTCGTGTTGAAAAATATGAGACACCATTTGGATTTTTACAAATAAATAAACAGAGTAAAATGCTATACACAAATTGTATATTTTTAATTATTCATACTTACATATATATATATATATATATATATATATATGTATATTATTTTTTTGTAGTTATATTAGATATAATAAAAAGTGATACACACAATTTGTACAATTTTATCGATCCTGATGATGATGAAGAAGAACATTCTATAGAAATGCAATTGCCACTAATAAAATATATAATTAAAGAGTAAGATATAAATAATTATATGTTTATATATAAATGTATAAAGGTTTTAATGTTCAAGAAAAAAAGGAATTAAAATTTAATTATTTATGTCCATAAATAATTATATGTACTAAACACATTAATATATTTCAAAAATATATATATATATATATATATATATTTATATTTATATTTATATTATTTTTTCCCCCCTTGTTTTTATAGTAAGGATATAAAAATTGTACCTATATATGTAGGCTCCATAGGAAATGATTTAAAAAAAATAGACTTATTTGGTACTTAAAAACTAATGAATGAAATATATATATATATATATATATAATGATTAAGTTACATAATAATATGGGTTATATAATAATGACATGACTATTTATTGTTAATATTTTATTTTTTTTTTTAGCTAATCCTTTAAAAAAATATTTCCAAGATCAACACAACTTGTTTTTATTTTCTTCTGATTTCTGTCACTATGGACCAAGGTAAGTAATCATTTTAATGATTAATTTATTTTTCAACTTCAAATATAAATATTTAGTATGTTTAATTATGATCGTATTAAATATTTATATATTATTCTTACCTTTTTAGATTTAGATTTACGAATATATTACAAAAATATTCCGATACATTTATTTTTAAACAAATTGAAGTAAACAATGAAAACATGACCTACTTATAGGGATTCACATAAATATATATATATATATATATATATAAATATGTGCATACATTTTTTTTTTATATTTATTTTTTTATTTTTTGTAGAATATGGACAAGGATGCGGTCAACATAATTAGCCATCATGATTTAACAGGTGAAAAAAAAAAAAAAAAAAAAAAAAAGACAATAAAATCAAAAAATTATATTTAATTTTTTAAATGAATATTATAATATATATCATTGTGGAAATTAATTTTAACCCTTGAACGATCTTCTATATATATATATATATATTTTATGTTTATATTTTTTGTAGGATTTGTTGATTACCTGAATGAAACGCATAACACCATTTGTGGATCGAATCCCATTAAAATTATGCTAAATGTACATTAAATGATATTTTGAATTAAATATTATAAATATAAATAAATAAATAAAAAAATATACACACATATATATATATATATATATATATATACTTTATTTTTTTATCATTTTATAGTTACTTCAACATTATTCAGCATCAGTATCCACAAAATTAATGCATTACTCTCAGGTAGCTTTTTTTTTTTTTTTTAAAACAACCTGAACTATTCAGGTCATTTTAATATAATATATATATATATATATATATATTTTTTTTTTTTTTTTTTTTTTTTTAGTCAAACCATGCTAAGAGTAGGAGTGATTCTTCCGTTTCCTATGCTGGGGTAATATCCACTGTAAATTAATTTTTCAGATACAAATTTATATAGACACATATTAAACAAGATACTATAGAATCACAAACATATATATATATATATATATAATATATTTAATGTGTATCATTATTTTTTTACATTAATTACATTGCACCGAATTTTTTTTTTTTTTTTAATGTTCAACATTTGTATTATCTTCAAATATGAATCCATATGGATCTTCTTTTTATATATTAACAAATTAAAAGTATATTAATAAGATTTGGTAAATAAAGAAAGTTTAAAAAAAAAAAATTAAAACAAGAAATATATTTACAAAAAGAAATATTAAAAACAAAACACACAAAAAAATAAAATAAAATAAAATAATAATAAAAAGAAATTGATGACATAACAAATAAAACATAAAAAATAAATAAGAAAAATTAAAAAAAAAAAATATATATATATATATATTTAATATATATATTTAATATATATATATTAATTTTTTAATAAAGATTTAATTTTCAAATGTGTTAATTTAAAAAAAAATTCAATATTTCCAATATATATGTTCTTTTATATTTTTTTTTTTTTTCTTTCATTCTTTTTCTCTTTATATATTTCCCTTGGTTATATTCAAATTGTGTGTAAATGATATATGTGTTACATTTGGAGCTTGAGTTTTTTTTTTTTTTTTCTTTTTCTTTTTCTTTTTCTTCTTTCTTTTTTCATTTTCTCGAAGTAACATTTCATCATTTGCTTTATATGCTAATAATTCTTCATAATCATTCCTAATACGGCGGGTATGTCGTTTTATATATGAAACAGGTTCATCCATAATTTGGTGTTGCTCAGAAGTTGGTCTAAGAAAAGGTTTCGTTTTATTATTATATAAATTATAGTATACTCCTTGTCCATCGTCAATATCTTGTTCGTTATAATTATAATTTTTATTCTTTGTAATTTTCCTTTCCTTTTTATGCATACTAAGTATTCTGTTCATAACATTTTGATCACTGGAATATGCATTTACTTGGTCTTCTTCTTCTTCCTTTTTGTGTATATAAGAACTGGTAGATAATAACTTGGGGAATATATTTGAATAATTAAAGGTAAAGAAGTTTTTAAAATATGTATTATTAGAATGATCTTCTTCTTCTTCTTCTTCTTCATCTTCTTCATCATCATATATATGACCCCCTTCTTGCGTCGTGTCTTCCGTTCCTGTTCTCCTTAATCTTAGTCCTGTTTTTCTATCTTTTTTTACTTGTGCAATATTTTGTTTGTCCTTCTTTTGTTGGTCCTTATATTTGTCCTTTTCCTTTTCCTTTTCCTTATCTTTCTCCTTTTTCTCCTTTTCTTTCTTTTTAATTTTTTTCTTTTTATAATTTGCTTCTAGTTTCCATATATTGTGCGAATAATTTTTGGAGAAAAACAAGAGGGCATTATTTTCAGCATTAAGAAAACTCTTTCTTTGTTTATTAATTTGTAAATTTTCTTGGTTAATTGCAGCTTTTGTGTTATTATCAAGTTTATGTTCATAATTATATTTTAGTGTAACTACAAAACTATATAAATTATGCAATGGAGAGAGTTGTTGTAAATTATTTTTTAAGAAATACTCCAAGAAATTTAAAAAGTTTAACATTGTATATGAAGTATCTTCTGATGATATATCAATATTTTTTAATAGATAAAAGAATATACTTATATAATTATAAAAATAGATTTTTTTAATTTTTTTTAAAATATAAGATAGATTTTTTTTCTTTTTATTACTAATTTTTATAGCTGATATATTCATTAAGAAATTTTTAGTTAGAAATAATTTTAATATATAATTAACATTAATATATATCTTTGTTTTTTTGATATCTAAATCATATATATATAATAAAAAGTTCTTTTGTTTCATTTCTGTACATATAAGAATATTTTTATGAAAACTATAAACTTCCATTCTTTTTAATTTTTCTATAATTTCATTATTCCCATGATTATAATAAATTATTTTTATTATATTATTATAAATATTTAAATGTTTTTTTTCTTCACATTTCATAATATCTATTATATTATAATAATGTATTTTTTTACGGAAATGTTCATAATATAATGGTAGTATTATATTTAAAAAATAATTATAATCTAATGTAAGATTTAAGCTTGCTATTTCGATGGTTAGGTTTTTTATTATTTCTTTTTTTTTTTTTTTCGTTTTTTTTTTTTTTTTTATTTCTTGTTCATTATGATTTGATAATACTACACATAATTTTTTTTCTTTAATATTTTCAATAAAATTTATAAGATTATCAATTTTATAATTTTTTAAATGTTTCTTTTTATCTGTATTAAATTCCTTATAATTAATATTATTATTACTAATATTATTATATTTGCTATCTTTCCATATATGTTGGTTATCTATTTTTTCTTTTTTATAATAATAATATGCATTATATAATAAAGCATTTTCACGATTACGAATAAAATTATTTGAATCCATTATAAGCATATTATCATTTTTTTTTTTTTTCCTTATTAAATCAGGATCAGCAATTTTTTCTAGTAATTTTTTCTTTTCTTTTTTTCTTGTAAACTGTTTTAAATGTGAGCATACGTGTAATATATTTAATGTATTATATATATGTTTGTACTTCATATATCTTTGTTTATATAAATCAAAATTAATATTTATAAAATTATCTTGATCATTATATTTTGTTAACAAGGTATATTTATATCCAAATTCTTTTTTATCATATAAATTAATTTTGCTCACACTCATATTGTCAATCAATATAGAGCATTTTTTATAAAAATCAGAATAATTTATGCATACTGCAAGAACACGACTTTTTAATAAATTAAAAAGATATTTATATAGTTTTATATTTCTCATATATCCATTAAATATATAAGAATAATAATGACATGAGTAAGTATTATTTTTAAGCATCTTATATATATCGTATAATGTATTTTTGTTCGTATTTCGTTTTGATAATAAATGCGATCTTTTAAAAATGGGATGATAATTATTAACCACCATATTATTCTTATCATCATCTTCATCATGATGATCATCATTATAAATATATATTGATTGTATATCATTATAACCATTGTTAGGATTTATTATTGGGGATGTACTAATTCCTGTATTCATTAAGGCGTTCGTTAAATATTCACTTGAATCATCAGAATATACATAATATAAAGATGAATCCTTAGAAATACGTTTTTTATCAATATAAGAATCATATATATTATAATCATTTCTTTTATTATTATTATAAGAGGTATCCACAACACAATTTTCTTGTCTATCAGCATAATAATTACTATTAATATTATTATAAATAGATAAGTTGTCTAATATAAAATTTTCTTTCCTTTTTCTCAAATTATATAATGATGATAATTTAGCTTTATCTAATATGCCATAATTATTTAAATTTAAATAATTCGAATCCTTACTATTGCTTCTAAAAAAAAAATTTCGTTTCTTGGGTTTTTTTATTATTTTTCTAGTTCTTTTATTAGAAGAAAACAAATCTAGAAATTCAATACAACCTTTTTTCTTTAACAATGTATTATTATTTAAATATTGAAAAGTATAAAAATTTAAATAAATTTTATTAAAATTAATTTTTTGAACAATATTGTCCATTATATTTGTATTAGTTGATGATGATGTTTGATCGAAATTAAATATGATATTAACACTCTTTATATATATTTTCATATTCATTAAATCCGATACATTTAAACCATATAAATTATTCGTATATATAACATTATTGTTACGATGATTATTATGATTATAATAATAATAGTTATTATTATTATTATTATAATTATTTTTTCTTCTTATATTCTGTAATAAATACTTTTTCTCATAAAAATTTGATGAGGCCCATATTTTTTCTAATTCTTTATTTCTCATAAAATAAAAAAAATAATCTAGCGATAAAATATTCTTTAAAAACGTACAGTGCTTTAGCCCATTTATAATAATATTCATTTCGTTATTCTTATTCAAAATTATATCACAATAAAATTTTACTAAATATAGTTCATAGTATATTATTTCATCTTCATCGTTTTGTTCGCCACACGTATTGTTTTTTTCTCCACACGTATTGTTTTTTTCTCCACACATATTTGTTTCTTGCTTCACGTGGTTCAAACACTTAAACCTTTTATGTTTGATTTTTTTCTTTTTTAAAATAAATGAATAGAAAAAAAAGGATGACACTATATTACACACTAAATTAAATTTCATTATATGAAAATTTGGAAATAGCTTTTCATTTTTTTTTAAATGTATATAATTTCGTATAGAATAGTATTTACACACATTTTCATTTATTTTAAATAATAACTTTAATTTTTTATTTATTAAAAGAAATTTCGGGAAATAGAAATAAAAATGTTTTTTCTCTTTAAAATATACATATTTTGTATTAACATATGTAAGATATTTACTTTTTAATGTACTAAAAAAAAAAGGTATTCCTAAATTATTAAATAAAAAAATTTTCCCTTCTTTTATTATTTTTTCATTAATAATTTCTTTAATATTATTTAATATAACATCTAAAGTATTATTTTTTAAAACAGATGTAATATCTAATTTCAATTTTTTTAAAATATTATTATATTTATCTATGCACTCTTCTTCATCAGAATCATTATTATCACAGGATAATTCATCTATAACTTTATAATTATAAAAACTTGGTAAATTCTTTTTTTTTTCATAATATTCTTTACAATTAAAGTATTTCCTTTCCCCCACATTATTATTATTATTATTTTCATTTTTATTAATACTATCATTATTATTATGTATACGATTTGTATCATAACATTGTTGTTTACTTACTTGTTCATTTAAATTATTTATTATGCTATTTTTTCCTTGAACATTTTTCTTAAGCATCACATTACTATTTACTTCATTTTTTTCCTCAGAATTTAATATTTGGTGATCCTTATATTTTGAATCCTCTCTCTTTTTGTCACACAACATGATGTCATCCCTTCTTAATATATTTTCAAGTGATAAGAAATTTTTTTCAAACTCATATATATGTTTATAATGACTATTATAAGGAACTTTTTTTATACATATATAATGTCTTTTATCTTTTTCTATGGATGTAATATAAAATAAACGTTCTTTTATGAAAGTAAGAATTTGATTTTCTTTTGTTAATACTTGAATATATTTATATATATAAAAATATTTATTCATATTTTTATGTATTTTTATATATCTACATCTTATATTTTTTTTTTTAAATATTTTCATTATACTATTCTTATAATAACTTGAAGTCTTTTTCAATATTTTGAGGGCTGATCCAAAATTTGCTATTTCACTTTTCTTTTCCTCATTTGGCACACATATTATTATATCATTTTTTTCGTCGGATTTATTATTTTGATTCTCTTGTTCAAAATAATAATTATTTTCTTTTTTGGTAATTTTGAAGCTTACGAAATCCCACGTGGATTTATTTTTAATGTTTAATTCTTGTATATTCATAGTATTAAGAATTTTAAAATATTGTGCTTCTTTATTCTTACATTTCTTATGGTTTTGAAAGAAGTGTGTAATTTTGTGTATATTTTTTTTTAAATGTTTTTTTTTTTTTTTTTTATATGTAACTTTCTTTTTGTTATTATACATATTTGTGTGTATATTTGAATTCAAATTATTATTTATGAATAAATCATAATAACTTTGCTCTTCTTCACATTCATCACTTGAAAGTGAGCATTGTGTATAATCACTAAAATTAAGATTTTCGCTTTCACTACTATCATAAGAAAGAATGGAAGAATTTGGATTGTTTATATTTATGTTATACTTATTACGATTAAAAGTAAAATAATTATTATTTTTATAATGATCCATATGGTTGTTATAATGGTTATGTATAAATATATTATTATTATTATTATTATTTTTATTTTTTTCCTTTTCCTTTTCTTGTTCTTTTTCTTTCTTTTCCTCTTGTTGTTTTTTTTTTTTCATTTTATTTGCGTGTATCTTTTCTAAGGCTTCATAATTTTTTAATTTGATTTCGAAATTATATTTGGTTAAATTAATTAGAACAAGATAAGGATAGAATTGAATAAATGAAATACGAAAAGAATGAAAGTTGAATGTTTTAATATTAATGGTTATATATTTATCATTTATTAATAGAACTTTGGAGAATGTTTTATTTACATCACAGGAGTCTGTATTTATATTTAAGGTTTCATTATTATGAATTACAAAACGATGATTAAAACAATAATTTTTGATATAAAAGATATTTTGTTTTTCTTGTTTCGAATTAGTTTTCTTTATTAAATTTATATAATTTTTATTTACATGAATATTATTCTCTAAAAAGGGATATATTTCAAATACATTTTCTTTATATTTTGTATATATATTTTTTAGTTCATGTTTTTTAAGTTCACATGTAAAAATAATATCGTCTAAACATTGGTTTTCTTCTTCATGATCATATATTATATGATAATATAAAATATTTTTGGTATAATTATATATATTATATTTACTTACAAATGTAATATTATAAGAATGTTTAAAAAAATATACATATATAATAAAATATAAATTTTGAAATTTTATAATTTCATAAAATAAAATACGGTTCATTTCTTCTCCCTTTTCTTCATCACTATAATTATAATAATCATAATAATCATAATAATCATAATTATTATAATTATTATAATTATTATAATTATTATAAATATTGTTATAATTATTATTATTATCATTATTATTATCATTATCATTATTATTATTATCTTCGTCTTCCCAATCCTCATCTTTTATCACCCTTTTTATTTTCCTCCTTTTATTCTCATTTGGTAAAGATTCCAAAAAATGAAAACGTGAATTATATACATCATAATTATCAACATCATTTTGATTTTCCTTAAAAAAATCTTCATTCTTTATTTTTATAAATTGAATCCACTGTCTATAAAAAGATAAACTAAAATTTAAAATAATATTCTCAAGAAAACAAAAGTCGTATACATTTACATAATCAAAACTTCCAATATTATATGTTTTAATACTTCCTTTCTCTTTTTTTAATAATACATTTATCTTAAATGGACTTAAGTTTATTAATTTTATACAATGTTGAATAGATATTATATTAATATTATTCTGTAATATTTTATATATACTAAATATTTTCGAATATTTTTTTTTTTTTTTTCTTTCTTCTTCTTCTTCTTCTTCTATATACTTATTTTCTTCATTATTTTTTATTTTATTATTTCTTTCCTTTTTTTTATCTTTCATCTCATTAGATATATTATAATAATTATCATATTTACTATTCTCATTACACATCTTGTTGTACTTATCTTCACTTTTTACATTTCCATAATTATCTTTATGATCATGATATATAATTTGATCTGATATATTATTTTTTATTACATTATTTTTAATATTCTTATTTTCTTTTTTTCTTTCTACTTTGTTCTCTTCATTTATATCATATGTTATATTTTTCTTATACATCTCATTCGAACAATCGCTACTAAGATCTTTTGTAAAACTTGATGAGTAATCATCCCACGACGTGTCTTCTTCTGAATTTTTTTTTTTTTTTTTTTTTTTTTTTTTTTCCTTCTTAATAAAATACAGAAAGTTACAAAGTATAACATGTGTTTTATCATATATATCTTTAAAAGTATATTTTTTTAATCTAAACATTTTATTATATTTCATTTTATTACTTACGTAAACTTTATTTTTTTTCGTAATTATCATCTTCATATAATTACAATCTTTTAAAAATTCAAAGGGTACGCTAAAAAGAATATTTTTTTCTTTCTCGTCTTTTACGACGAATATATTTACACTGTTCTCTTTAACAAAATGTAATTTTATATGTACATCCTCAGGGTCCTTGTTATGATAACTACGATAAATGTTGTCCTTATATTTGTCCTTATATTTGTCGTTATATTTATCGTTACACTGATGATTATTATTATTATTATTATGATCATCATATTTGTATGTGTTAGGTGTTGCCATTGTTGCGTATTTTTCCCCCCCATTTTCCAAACCAAATGAAGAGTTGATTATCCTTCTTTTATATTTTTCATAAGATATATACATAAAAAAACATGGATATATATTAATACATTTTTTGTTTTCTTGTATACTAATATCTATATAGAAATAATTTTTCTCATTAATTTTTTTTGTGTTATACATATTTTTGATATTATTCATACTATTAATATTTTTTATAGTATCCATAGGTTTATTATTAGAATGCTTTAAAGGATCTATTATATTATTCTTATATGTATCATCTTTTTGAAAAGTATAATTTTTTAAGAATATATGTTTTTTTATATTTCCATTTTGAATATCGGATATATACAACATAAACAAATTATTAGTTATTATTAATGCTTGTTTATTCGGTTGTATATATCCTATATTTTTATTACTATATTCATATTTAATTTTATAGAATGTATAATTTTTTATAATAATATATTCTTTTGTCGTAATAGGTTGTTCATAATTTATCGGAAGTATACATCTAACATCTTTGATTTTATGAATCGTTTGAAAAGTTAATGGGTTCTTTAATTTATATTCATTATAAATAAAATAATTGTGTAAAAAATGATACTTAAAAAGTAATAAGAAATTTATAATATTTGTATTTATATTTATATTAATATTATCTTTTATATATATAAAGAATTTATTTTTATTATGTAAACTATAATAACATGATACGTCAAATGGTTCAATAAAAGAAACCTTTTTTATTTTATTATATAAGAAATTATTTATATTTAAAACATCAAGTGATAATAAACTTATTTGTTTTAAATTTAATAACATAACAAAATTTTTTCTTTTCCTTTTTTCTTCTTCATCATCATTATTATTATTATCATTATAATCATCATCATCTTCATCATCATGAACATTTTGATTATTATTATTATTATTTTTCTTTTTTTTCTTATGTAATACATAATTACTTATTTTTAAATTATTATTATAACTGTTTATTGAACAAATTTCATGTGCACAATTTTTTGTAAGTAAGCAAATTTTCATCATATATATAATCACATTAATTTTGTTTTTCTTTTTTATTTTTTTCATATTATAATTTTTCACCAATGCAGATAAACTATTACTACTATGATTATTACTACTATGATTATTACTACTGTAATTATGATCACTATAATTATTACTACTATAATTATGATCACTATAATTATTACTACTAAAATTATTACTACTATAATTATTATCACTATAATTATGATCACTAAAATTATGATCACTAAAATTATTACTACTACTTACATCTGTTGTGTAATTATACACATGATTATTCCTATGAGTTTTTTTTTTTTTTTCCCCTTTTTTATAATATCCCCCCTGTTGATTGTTGTTGTGCGCTTCCTCCGAATAACTACTATTCATGTCTTTTATATTTTTTTTAAATTTCGAAGAGATAATAATACCGTCATACTTATACTTACATGCATATATTTTATTTGTTTTTAATTTTTTCTTTACTTCATCCATGTCTTCTAAGAAATATTTAAAAATTAAAAGGTCATTATTATTTATACAATATTGTAGGGTGCTAATAATTATATTGAAATTATTTTTGCTTATTCCTATGATATTATTTTTGCGTTTTATATCTGTACTTTTTCTTTCTTCTTCTTGTTTATATATATGATTATGAAAAAAGGAATTATACAAAGGTTTATTTGTATTATCATCCATTATATATGTATGTCCATTTTTAGGTGTAAAGACTTTTTGGTTTTTATTATTTTTTTCATACGTTTTAGATATTTCATTTAATTTCTTTTCAACTTTTAATATTTCATCATTATAATTTGTATATTCTTTGTTAGAACTATATATATTATTATTATTATTATTATTTATTAACATGGTATGAAAATCATTATGTTTATCGTATTTTTTTTTGTAATATTCAGATAATATATTAGTATGTGTATCCTTATTATAAACATATTCATTAATATTATTATTATTATTATTATTAAAAATATAATGATTATTCATCTTATTATTTATACCATCATCTGTATTATTATAACTACTACTGTTATCTCCAGGAATATATAAATTTTTATTATTCTTCAAATCATGTATCGATACACTTCTAAAAAATTTTCGTCTTTTCATTAAAACCTCATCATCTTCTAATATATCTATCTTCTTAAAGGGTACATAAGAATTTTGATGTTTCCATTTTTTCTTTGATACATATATATTTGTATTATTATACTCCTCTTCTCTTAGCTCATAATAATATTGTTTATAAAAGAAAAATATATTCGTCATCTCTATTACATTATATACACAATACGATTTAAATTTAATATAATTTGTGCTTGCCCTTTTGTTCTCATTAAATAAATATATTACATTCATCACATTTTTTAATAAATTAAATTTATGTACATTTTCTAAATTTAAATAATATTTATTATTCCTCTTATTAATATTAAAAATATAATTATCTCTTATTGTTTCTACCTGTATAATATTTATCATATTTATGGTATGTATATAGGTATACAATAAGCCTAAATTTATTTTTAGATGTTTTACGGATATTTGTATGTTTATTTTATTTATCGGTATGATATTGTGAATGACACGTTGTTCATAATTCTTATTCTTATTCTTATTATTATTATTATTATTATTATTATTATTGTTGTTTATATTTTTATTCACCTTATTCTCCATATTTTCTATATTTTCCACATGTTCCACATGTTCCATATTATATATACTTTCCGTATTATTCCTATTATCTTCATACACATATTTCTTTTTACCCCTCGTTTTTTTAATATGAACCTTAAAATTTGCACTTAAAAATATGTCATATAAAAAAATTTTCTTATTTAAATTCTCTTCATTATATTGTTCTCTTCTTCTTTTTAATAATAAATATACATTTTTTTTCTTCTTTCTATTTCTTTTTCTATCTACATTTTTTTTTTTTTTCTTTTCTTCTGCTTTTTTTAAATAGCTATTATATAAAGTAGTAGAACCATCACAACTACTTTGATGCTTTTTATCCTTTTTATCCTTCTTAATATTTCTTTTATTTTTATTTATAACATTATTTTCTTTATCTTTTTTTAGCTCATATGTATATAATATATCATTCGTTTCAGCACAACTTTTAATATTATGTTGGTCTATAGCTTCTCTATATGTTTTATTTTTAACCCTTGCTATTTTTATTTTACTTTCAAATATGTTCATTTTATCAAACGTTTCATCTTTTTCTTTTACATTGTTTATTAAAAAAACAGACGGAGATAAAAAATGGATCTTACTATCTACAAAAAGCAATTTAAAATTATAAGTAATTAATACTTTTGGGGGGATGTTATTTCTATAAATATTATTACAACTCTTCACACCATGTGCTTTACATATTTGTTTATCCTTATCATCTTGAATTTTTTCTTTTTTTTTTATGCTTTGTATAAAATTATTTTTATATTTACGATTTAATAATCCTATTATTTTTGAAGCTTTTATAATTTTATTAATTTCTACAATTATATATAATGGTAAATAGATATTGAGATTTTGGAAGGTATGTTTAAAGGTGAGATGTATTGATGGTTCGTACGACATGCATGTGGTTAAATTATTATAACCACTAGAATGAATATTATTTGGTTTTTTATGTTGTCTTGTATGTTGTTTTATATGTTGTCTTGTATGTTGTTTTATATGTTGTCTTGTATGTTGTTTTATATGTTGTCTCGTATGTTGTCTTGTATGCTGTCTTGTATGTTGCTTTTTTCTTTTTCTTTTCTTTTTATTTTTAATTTTCCCCTTTTGATTATTTACTTTTTTATAATATTTAATATTTATGAACATTTGTTTTTTATTCCTTTTCTTTTCTACTCTCCTTTCTAAAAAAGAAAGGCATGTTGGTTCATTTCCTTTTTTCTCATCATGGTTTTCTATGTTCATATAGTTGGTTGTATTATTTCTTAAATATATATGATATGGAGAATAAAAAGAACATGTTGTTGTATTCACGTTTTGTATATTTATAAATTTCAATTTATTATTTTGTATTGTTTCATAATATTTGTTATAAATGTTTCGTTTCATCTTATATACACAATTAAGAAAAGATGTACATAATTTAGAATTATTTATATCTAATTTTTTTTTTTTTTTTTTCTTATTCATATTATAATAAAATAAATATAATAAATTTGGAAAACGATTATCAACATATTCTTGTGGATATATAGAGGTCCCTTTTTTAGAAGTACACATATTTTTCTCTTTTCTTCTAATTTCTTTTTTAGGTTCATTTATATTGGTAGCGGTTTTCATATTGTTCTTTTTAAAATATATCATGTCATATGTATTTAACATTTTCTTGTTCGTATGTTTCAAGGGATATTTAATTCTTTCCATGTTCTTATCTAGATATTCATAACTCCTATTTTTTGTAGCATTTATTATATGCCCCTTCTTTTTATTATGATATTTATTTAAAAAAAAAAACAAAGGTGACAAATAAATAGATTTATTTTTTTTTTTATTTAACGTATTAAAGATTTCAAAAATGGAATGTTTAGTCTTTGAATTATCTAAATAATTATCTCTAGTAAATATAATACATTTATTAATTTCTTGTAAATATTTTATATGATAATAACAGGTTTTATTATTATTATTAACATGTATTTTATTATTATTAACATGTATTTTATTATTTAATAATAATGATTTAATATTTGTTATAAATATACCTATATACATATTCATGTTACATGTATAAAAAAAGAAGAACACGTTTTTTATTTTTATTTGTAAAGAATCAAATGAATTTATTATTCTATCTAACATATTGTTATTTGATATTACATATTTATTTTTTTTTTTTTTGGTATTTATTATATATGAAAAAGGATATTTTGTTAACCTCTGTTTATCTCTTTTGTTTTGCTTTTTCATCTTATTTATTTTTATTTTTTTTTTTTTTTTATTCATATATAATATATAATATATATCTTGATATTTATTTTGTATCCTTTTATTTATAAAATTTATAAAATACTTATTATTTTTTTTTTTAATATATGTATTCTTTATTTTACTTTTTCTTTTCTTCTTTCCTAACACATAATTTTTTTTTATCATATTATATTTTAACATATTATTCATGTCGGATGATTCAAATGTAAATTCATTATCATAATGAATAGCATAATCATCTTTTTTGAAATCTATATGATGATTTCTGCTATTCATATATTTTATATTATATAATAAATGTTCATCTGGATGATTATACATATGTCCATCTGGATGATTATATATATGCCCATCTGGATGATTATATATATGCCCACCTGGATGATTATATATATGCCCATCTGGATGTTTATACATATGACCATCTCTACAAACAAATCCATAACCATCAGGGAGATCATTTCGTTTTACCTTACCTTTATATATTTCGTCCCTTCCTTCCAAATCATTATATTTCCTTATATATTTAGAATACACAAGTTGACCGTAATCGATCAACATTAAGACATTATAATAAAAATTAATTAAAGATAAAATATTTCTTTCATTTAAAAAAAAGTAAACACTAGATTGTATCTTCCTATCTTCATTCATTTTATATTTTTTATACGTTATTATATTAAATTTTATTTTAAAATGTATACTTTCATTATTTATATGAAGTAAACTCTCTTTTTTCTTTTTTTGGGAAATTATATGTTCTTGAATATTTCTAGTAATATCAAAAAGAAACTTACATTTTTTGTGTTCAGAGTATAATTGTGGTACATAATAAAATGATGAATTTTTTTTTTTTTCTTTTCTTTTAATCATCTTATTTTTTATATCCTTCTTCAAAAAATATTTTAAAAAAAAAAATTTCTGTGTACTATTCATATTGTTCAAGATTATTGTAAATTTATATATAAAACATAAATAATTTGTATAAAATAATAAATCATTTTTTTTCTGTTTTATATTTCTTAAATATATATTGATATTATATATTTTACTTTTAAATAAATATACAAGATTTATTATATTTTTATTAAATATATTCAATTTATTATATTTACTATAATCTTCCTTCATTAAAATAGTTTTAAATCTTTTTACTTTTAATACTAATATTTCTTTTTCATATTTTTTACTTTTGGACTTTCTTTTTTCCTTTCTTTTTATTTTCTCCCAATTCTTATTTGTAGGGTCTATATTACAAATATATGTATACAAACATTTAATATTATTTATGTTAATATAAACCTTCTCAACAAGAAATAAGTTACATAAGCGATGAAACAAGGACATATTAATGATATTATTGTTATCTTCATTATTATGAACATTGTATCTTTTTTCTTTACATCTCATATCATCACATGTTATATTACCACATGATATCATATCACTCTCATATTGTATCACCTTTTTGTCTTCCCCTTGTTTAAATACAAATTTTTTTTTTTTTATTAAAAAAGTTAGGATATCTTCCACATATTTATCACCATAAGAATGTCTGACTTCTCCTCTTTCATATTTTTGTATAGGAAAAAAATTATTTAGAAATTCATTTTTTCGTATTTGTAGAAATAATTTTATATAATAATCTATGTGATTATTTAGAAACAAATACATATGATAATAGAACGATACTTTATCCACATTTAAATAAACAATAAAATTATACTTATATGAAAGTATAAAATTAATTTTGTTAGATTTAAAAAGATTTTTTTTTTTTCTTTTCTCTTTTTTCTTTTCTACATTTTTCCTATTATTATATGTTAAGGAAAACCACTTTTTAGCTAGTTCACATGGAGTTTGATAATTTAATAACTTGTTATGATATTCATCATGTGTATTATTATTATTATTATTATTATTATAAGGATTTACTTTTTCCTCATCACCCTTTTTATATTTATTATATTTTATAATTTTCAGATGACTACAAAAAATATTTAAAAAAAACTTTGTTATATATAAACAATTCAGTGTATCTTTGTCGCTAGCGTGTTTGTTTGGTTTCTCGTTATCAATTTTTTTTTTTGTGTGTTTTGATAATATAAGGGTGTTATTTAATTTATCTACATTTTGTGTACAGCAATTATTATTACGACATTTTATACTCGTACATGTCTTTGTTAATACATTGTAATGATGATTATTATGATGATAATCATTATTATTACCATTATTATTATTATTATTATTATTATTATTATTATTATTATTATTATTATTAATATTATTATTATTATTATCATTATTATTAATATTATCATTATTATTAATATTAATATTATTATTATTTTTTTTTTTTTTTTTTTTTCTTAAATATAACATATTCGTTTTACATTGTATAACAAAGTTATCGACCTTAAATTTGAAGTGTTCCTTATAATGATCGCCGCACCACATTTGTTTATATTTTTCATGACATGGTATTAACATAATATAATTACTCTTGCTGATATTATTTTTATTATTATTATTATTTTTTTTTTTATCATCATGATTAGGGGATTCATAAAACATAAACGAAATGTTCAACCTCTTTATTACAAAATATAAAATGAATTTATATATATGCTCCATTATATTATAAAATAACAGAATTTTTTTTTTATGTTTTATTAACTTGCTACAAATAGAAATATGCTTTCCATAATTTTTTAATATATATAATATAATATTCCTGTCTTCAAACATTTTTAATAAATAATTATCATTACATTTACTTTTTTGTATAGGAAAATTTGGATTTTTCTTTTTATTTTTGTTTTTGTTTTTGTTTTGTTTTTCTTTTTTCATATTTGAATAACACAAATCAAGATAATAAAAAACGTTTACGAAAAAATCATATATATATATATGTACCTTTTCAAAACTGAACAAAAATAAGTGCTTGTTTATTTTTTTTATTTTATATTTCGATGTGTTATCTAAGAATGTTAATAAACATTTGTGTTTTATATACATACAATGTTCATATGACTTTTCCAAAGAAATATTCGGAATATTAAACATAGGATTATCATTACAAATATTATTATTACTACATATAACATTTATATCTTTTTTTTTTTTTTTTTTATATTTTCTATTATTATTGTTTATATATGTAATACCTTCTGTAGTATTATCTTCCTTCTTATTATACAAATGTTTCCTCATCTCATAATTGTTTTCTTTATCATATTCCATGTTTAATATTTTTTGTTCCTTGACATTATGAAGACATATAAATATAGAAGCCCCCTTATATATAACAGGAAATAATAATATAGGATTAAAATAAAAATTGAAATATAAAATGGAGCTTTTGATAAATAATTTGTTTGATAATAAATATGTATTCTTCATTCTGTTCATTTTGTTCATTTTGATCATTTTATTCATTTTGTTCATTTTATTAAAGTTCTTCTTTTTTCTTGTTTCATCCATACTATTCATATGGTTAACAAGAAAACAGAAACGTAATTTATTCATTTCATATTTCAAATAGAATATTTCTACATTTTTGTTTATGTACATATTTTTTTGTTTTACATCCGTTTTAATAAACGTTAACATACTATCCATATGAATGTAATTATTATTATTATTATCATTATGATGATTTTTTTTTTTTTTTATTTTATTATTATTATTTTGTAATTTATTTATTTGTTCATTATTTCTTGTTCCTCCTGATTTATTATTCTTATTTAAGAAAAAAAAATATATATATATATAATAAAAAGTACATTTTACATTTGTTTTATTAAAAAAATTAAAAACGTCAATTATAGAAAAGGTAAATGTACTTGTTTCTGTTTCTTTACTTTTATAATCTCTTATAAAATCATTATTTTCATAAAACATGTTTAAAGATCCATATAAATAATTTATTTCTTGTTGTATAAGATTTTCATCTCGAAAAAAATATTTTATTTCTTCTGGTTCTTTCTTATTTTGTTTATTATAATAAATATTGCAATTTTGTACATATTTTGGATCCTTTTTGATCTCTCTTTCTTTATTTTTTTCTTTATGTTTATCTTTATTTTTATCCCTTCCAGGGTAACAACATGATACAATCCTATTACCAGCTTCATATAACGTATGATCACAATTACATAGTTCTTTTTTCTCTATTTCATGTTCAAATAAATATTTCAAAATATTTAATATATGTATATTAATTTCTAATATTAAAGATATAACATTTAATTTTACTTGATACTTTTTATTTTTTTTTTCTTTATAAACAGAAAAGAAAAACGAAAATGGACATATGAAAAGATGTACATTTTTATTATGTTTAAGTAACATATATATATTAGTAATTTTTGAAAAAATATAAATATTTTGTTTTATTTTTTTTTCATAATTTTCAACTTTTATATATTTCTTGTACTTTTTAAAACAATTATATAAATTATTTTTATTTTTATGTATATTCATTAACTTATTATGTCCATTCATATGATGATCCTCATCATCATCATCATCATCATTTCTGTGATAAAAATATATATCATCAAAAAATATATGTAAAGAAGTTATATTATATTTCTTAAGTTCAATGTGTATACTTTTTATTAATATAGTTATTACATTTGTATTTTTATGTATTTTTTTTTTTTTTTTTATTGTATCATCAGAACATGGAACATCATCATCCTCCTTCTCATCAACAGATCTATTGAAATAAAGTTTTTTATTATGTTTAAAATAATTCTCATTATATTTATTATATTCACTTGATACTACATTTGTTTCTTTTTTTTGGTTCAACGGAAATAAATTATTAAATATATAATATAGCTTTCTTTCAAATAATCTGTCGACAACATAATATAGATTATGTATTTTACAAATTTCTAAATTTATATTTTCTACATATATATTCATATTATTATCACAATGATTCTTTTTCTTTTTATTTACTTTCTTGTTATATTGAAAACACAAACTATATTTATTTTTATCATTATTATTAAGGTTACTACAAATAGTTCCTCTTGTTGAATTTTTTGTATAAAAAAGATCCTTTATGTTTTTTTCATTAGAATCTATATTTTTATTACATAATAATAATAATATATTCTTACTTACATTTTGATTGTATTCTATTTTTTTATATTTCCTCTGTCTTTTTAAAAAATGAAAAATAGGATCCTCCTTTTTGTCAACACATAAAAGTAATTGTGAGTGTGTTTCTTTTATAGACATCTCGTCGATAAGAAATATAAAACTTTTTAAATTATAAACAAATTTGTTATTATTACAAAAAAACTTGTTATTATTACAAAAAAACGTGTTATTATTACAAACAGTTTTGTTATTGTAATTTCTATATTTTTTCCTATATCTTGTATTTATGCTTTTGTTTTTTATACATTTATACGTTTGTCCCTTTATACAACACAAGATACTTATGTTTTTATAAAAAAAGATAACACACTCTCCTTCACCATACAAATAATTTATTTTGATTTCGTTTATATTTATATTACATTCTATATATCTCTTTTTATTAACAATAAATATATCCTTTCTTCGTTTTTTTAAATATATAAATGGTAAAGCATTCCTTTTATCTATATAATTTTTTTTATATGTTAAATAATTCTTTTTAATTTTTTTTTTTTCTTGTTTTCTTCTTTCTTCTTTCTTTTTATGCTCCTTCATTTTGTTCTTTATATTAAAAAAATTTAAATATTTATTTATAAACATAAATAATTTAAAAAAATGTTCATTAGACATATTAATATAAATTCTTGGGATAAGCAAATCAAAATAATATGTCTCTTCCGTTTTGTTTTTATATGCACGATAATGATCAAAAATTTTGTTATCATACATATTGTCACCATACATATTGTCACCATACATATTGCCATCATACATATTGCCATCATACATATTATTCTTATTAGTTAACTCACTAGTTAATACCTTTTCTTCCCTCTGCTTCGGGAGATTGATATGTTCTGCTCCTCTATCCTTATAAATATGAATAATAATACTTGTTTTTTGTAATATACAATTTGTATCCTTATGAAAAAAATTCATATTATAAAAAAAGAAGAATTTATATTTTCTTTTTTTTAAATGTATATCTGTTGAACTTATATGTTCATGTCTATAATCATGATAAATACTTATATCATCAAACTGTATATTTAATAATTCGGTTTTTCTTTTGTTTGTTTCTTTTTTTTCTTTCTTTTTTTTATTGTTCATTAAATATAACACATTGAATGGATCCAAACTTTTTTCTCTTAGTTCTTTTCTTAAATATTTTATATAATTTATATTATCTACATGTATTCCTTTAATACAAAAAGAAAAAAATAATTTCTCTTCATTATTTATTATATTATCTTCAAAAATTATATTTATATTTTTTATATCTATAGAAAGAAAACGTTTCATAATAAATAAAAGAATCATATTTTTTATCTTTGAACAAATACTATCTTCTACAAATAATTCGAAAATAAAATTTATCAAGAAATACACATTTTCAACAAACTTATTCTTTATTAAATTTAAAAAAAATAAAATTGAAACAAAAAACATCAATATTATATTGTTATTTATTATATCCGTGTTATTATCTAGTCTATTCAAATTATCATATGTTTCTATATTATATAATGAATTTCTTCTATTATTAATATCGTATGTTATATTTCTACTTTGTATATCATCACAAGGATTTATGTTATTATTACAAAATAGATGATCATTATCCTGGACATCTTGATTCTTTCTAAATTTATTATCATCATCAGGTTGGTTTTTTTTTTCTTGTAGAATTTTTGTTTCATCTGATTCATAGTCCTCTACATATTTTAAATTTACAAAAATATTTTCTACATTTATTGTAATACCGTTATAAAAAAAGTAGGAGCCATTATTAAAAAGGATTTCAATTTTTTCTATATAACCAATGTTAAGAAGAATTTTTTCTTTTTTCAAACCCAACGTTTTTAAATATAATAGATATTGAGTAAATCTATTGATGTTCTTTTTTTTTTTTTTATTTTTTTCTTCTTCACCATGTTTATCTTGTACATCATATTCTTCATTCTCATCATTCTTTTCACTATTATTAAAATCATGATTATCCTGTTGATCGTTTACACAATTTATGGATAGGTTATTAAATTCAATGTCTTCAAAAATTATATGTTTTAAATTATATACATAAATATTTTTAATTATCTTAATATATTTCTGAGCAAATTTATTTATTAGAAATCTTAATATTTTTAATATAAATCCATTCATTGTTTTATATATATTGAAATGGAACCTATGGGATACATAATATTATAGTTCAAAGTAGTTATGTTTAACAAAAAAAATTATATAATAAAAGGAAATAATAATATAATATAATATAATAATAAAATGATATAATAAAATAAAATAAAATAAAGTCGCCTTTTTCTAGCTTCTACATTTCTCTACATATTATTTTATTATATCATATTATGTATTATTCTTTTATATTATTATATTATTATATTTGTATTTTATTTTATTTTGTTTTTTTTATTATCCTTTTATATGTATTTCCTTATTTATCAACTTTAATTATTACATTAACTCTTCGTTACACTTTTTCAAAAAGTTATCTGCTCGTCTGAACTATCATCTTATGTATATAATATGAACAGGAAGTAATAAACCAGAACTTGTATAAATTTTTCAACATAAATATATTATTTATAAAATAGTAACATTTATTTAATTTCGGTAGGTAAACAGATTAATGAAGTCATAACACTGTAAAGAATAGGACACAAATTAGTACGCATACATACATACACATATAAAATAAATAAATAAATATATATATATATATATATATATATATATATTATAAACAAATTAACAAAAACAATAAAACAAATAATATTTACAATATGATGATAGGAAATATATATACATATATATATATATATATATATATTTTTTTTTTATACATAAAAAAGATATTGTCCTTTAATTAAATTTTTTTTATACATATGTTGATAATAAAAAAAATAATATAACTCAAACAGAATTTTGAAAAAGTAAGAAAAAAAAATGTTTGTAAAAATGCAAGTAGGAACAAAAAAAATACATAAAAATGAAATAAAATGAAATGAAATAAAACGAAATAAAATGAAATGAAATAAAATAAAATAAAATGAAATGAAATAAAATAAAATATATGTACAAATTATTTTTAAACATACATTTTAATTTTTAATGTTTCAAAAAAATGAAATTATTTTTTTTCTTATTTAGAATAAGTTGTAATGACAAATAAAAATTAATTAAAGAGAAATAAAATGAAATAAAATGAAATAAAATGAAATAAAATAAAATAAAATAAAATGGAATAAAATAAAATGGAATAAAATAAAATGAAATGAAAATATGAAGGAAAATAATATATATATTATAATATATATAAATAATATATAGCATTATTTTTGATATCCTTATATATATATATATATATATATATAATATATTATTGTATAAGAAAAAAATAAATAAATAAATAATCCGCATGGTTAATAAGATCAAGAATAATATAATAATTATATAAATAAAAATTATTAATATTGTTTCCTATATATTATATAATATATATATATATATATATATTTATATATATTTATATACATGTATATTATTTATATGTTAAATTATAAATTTCTATACATTTCTTTTTCATTAAAATGTTTTATTTATTTTATATTATTTTTTCCTTTTAAAGGAAGATTATTTTTTAATATATACCTTTTTATAATAAAAAAAATAAATAAATAAATAAATATATATATATATATATATATATATATATATATATATGTTATATTTACATAATAATAAATATAAGCTTAAATATATTATAATTAGATAATATATATAATTAATTATATATGTAATTATTGTATATTTACATCACCTTATTTTATTTGAAGGTATAAAATAATAATGATATTATAAATTATGTATATATAATATATATATTATTTATATTTATTTATTTATTTATTCATTTATTTATTTATTCATTTATTTATTTATTCATTTATTTATTTATTCATTTATTTATTTATTTATTTATTTATTTATTTATTTATTTTTGTTTATATATCTATACAAGGTTGTGTTATTATATTTTCCTTCTCACACCTTTAATAGAGAAGTGATCCACGTATATAATACATATATAAATATATATATATATATAAATATATATATATAATAACCAAATGAATGACTGTATATGTTGATAAATAAATATATATATATATATATATATATATATATATATATAATTACATATGTGTAATTTAATTTATTTTCTCCTCTCTATATATATATTTATTTATTTATTTATTCATTCATTCATTTATTCATTTATATTTATTTTGTGTATTGTGGTCATATATTATAATTGTATTCGTTTAGTATATTTTTTTAATATAACATTATATAATTTTATATGTGGATGTATTATAAAAAGGAAGTATATATATACATATTATATATATATATATATATATATATATTACCTTTTTATGACTCATGTTAATAATATTTACCCTACACCTTTTGTTAAATATAAATAACCCCAAATCATGTTGTGTTAATTATATGTGTAAATATCTTTGTTGATTTTTTTTTTTTCTTCTTTTAACACCTAGAAGGAAAAACAGACGTAATCTTGATATATATATATATATATATATATATTTTTTTTTTTTTTTTTTTTTTTTTTTTCGAGATATATTTATTTATATGTGTATATTATATTATATTATAAGCTTTTGAAAAAAAAAAAAAGAAAAAAAATGATACTTCAAGAGGTTAATAAAAAAAATTATTTTTATTGTATTAATAAATATTATGGGTGTTTGAAACGTACCTTTTATAGTTATAAGAATATAAAATTTTATAAAAAAAATAATTTATATATAAAGGAATATGAAAAAAATAAAACTATAACGTACAAGGACATGAATATAGGTATATCTAGAGAATATTTTAATAATAAAAGATATTATAATAAATTAATAATAAATAACAAACACAAAGTTGATAATGTATTTATTACTCCTACTGTTTTGTCAAAACATTTAAAAAGTGAATATTTTTCGACAAGTCATGAAACCCTTAAAGGAGTTAATAATATATCAACCAATTGTGAAAATATAAAAAAAAAAAAAAAAAATGAACAACAAAAAAATGAAGAAAAACACGTCGAAGAGAAACATAATAAAGAAGAACAAGTCGAACAACAACATAATAAAGAAGAACAAGTCGAACAACAACATAATAAAGTAAATCAATTGAAAGAACAACATAATAAAGTAAATCAATTGAAAGAACAACATAATAAAGTAAATCAATCGAAAGAACAACATAATAAAGTAAATCAATTGAAAGAACAACATAATAAAGAAAATCAATCGAAAGAACAACATAATAAATTAAATCATTCGAAAGAACAACATAATAAATTAAATCAATTGAAAGAACAACACAATAAAGAATTCCTTGCTACACTAAAACATAGCAACGTTAACAATGAAAGACGTGTGTATCATGAAGAAAGAGAAGACCCAATTAACAAAGACAATGAAGGGAAAATAAAAAATGCAAATACATATCCCCATATAAACAAAATAGAAGATAATAGAAATGAACATATTGATATGATTAATATTTTAAAAAAAAAAAAAATTATAATAAATGAAAAAGAAACGAAAATAACTA
>NC_033649.1:493152-499069 GCF_001601855.1 Plasmodium reichenowi | reverse complement strand
AAAAAAAAAAAAAAAAAAAAAAAAAAAAAAAAAAAAAAAAAAATTATATATATATATATATTTATTTATTTATTTATATTTATTTATTTATATATTATATTTTTATTATAATCCCCTTAATATATCTTTTAAACAGATTCATAAATAAATGTATCTATTCATTTAAATTTATATAAAATAAATATCTTAACTTATATTTCAAAATGTGTAAAATATTTCTTATGATGATAATTTTTTTTTTTTTTTTTTTCTTAAACAAACCTAATCATACTTATATAAATGGAATGAGAAAAAAAAAAAAAAAAACAATTAAGAAACCAATAAAAAACTGCACAAAAATTATATGATATATAATATTTTTATATATGTATAATATGTTCTTCTTAATATAAAGAATAACATTTACAAGGAAAGTGCATATAAGAAAAATAAAATAAATAAATAATAATTATTTTTTTATACCTATATCATATGGATATGTGAATAGAACTTATAATAAAAATAAATTTATCCTTCTCTATAATAATTATTTTAAGGTATATTATTATTTATATATCCTTTTGTTCATTATTTTTACATATTATAAGATTCCCATAGACATATATATGATTGTATGAAAGATTGATATCTTTAAAATATAATATTTAAAAAAAAAAAAAAAAAAAAAAAAAAAAAACGGAGAATATTATATATATATATATATATATATGCACTGAAAGAATTATACATATACATACATATATATAATATATATATATTTATTTATTTAAATTTTGTTGAGCTAGTTTCAATATAAATGCTTTTCTTTTTTTTCTCTCTTTTTTTCCATTAAGCATGCACATTCATATTTACTCACTTATAAAAAAAAAAAAATTAAAATAGAAAATAAAAAGACATATATAAGAGTAACTTATAAAGAAATAAGAAAGGGAACAACATGAATATATCAAATGAAGAAAAATTTACTTTAAACATGTGATGGTTTTATAAATTATATGGCATATATCTATTTGGTCCTATATTTATTCAACAACTGTAACGTTGTGTATATTACTTTGGAATTATTTGAAAAGGAACATCAATAAAAAAATTAAAAAAATAAAAATAATAATAAGTATATGTATATATATTTTGTATATATATTTTTCTTGTTTTCATTTTATGTCTACTTCTACATATTTTATAAAAATTCATGTAAATATGTGAAAAGAGAAAAAAAAAAAAAAAAAAAAAAAAAAGAAACAAATTGCATGTCATTTTGAGAGAAAGTAAAAAAATTTTAATTAATATATTTTTATTTTTAACTCAATCCAAACTTATCTATAACATATGTTTACTCATATAAACACATGTCAAATATGTTCATATAAATGGTATAATTATTCCATCTTTGTAAATTTATAAAATAAAAGTGTCCAATAAATAAATAAATATGTATATATGTTCTTATGTCGAAAAGAAAATAACGTTCTACAATTTTTTTTTTTTTTATAGTAATACTTATATGTTATATTTAATATTATTATTTTGTTATTTAAAACACACCTTATATAATTTATATATATATATATATATATACATATATTTTTGTCTTATTTTATTTTTTTTTTTTTTCATTTGAATTTTGCATATATATATATATAAAATCATATTAAGAAAGTACAAAAAGAGAACATATATATATATATATATATATATATATATATATATGTACTTGTTAATTTGTGGATGTATATTTATATGTTTTATTTTTTATAAATATATTCATGTGCTGGGAAAGGTTATGATCTTTTTTCATAATATACATATATATATATATATATATTAATTAAATATCATCGTTCAATGTTTCGTACATTTATTATTACATATATTTATGGTTTGATCTAATTTTATTTTTTTATCCCATGATGTGTATAAATATTATTCAAATTTGGAATTTTATTACTTACACAAAATCTTTTTAATAGCTTAATATCCCTTAACGTTATTCATCTTTTTGTCATCTTTCTCATATTTTTATTTCTTTTAAAATAATAATAATATGGACTCCATTTTTTTAGAAGATGATGCAATTGGACACGTAAATAATATAGACCATATAGATGATATTAATAACATCGGAGTTATTAATAATACAAATAACATAAATACTGTTAATGATGTTGTAGATGAATTTAATTTTAAAGATCAATTAAAACATTTGAAAAATATGAAAACCTGCTCAACCCGTTATAACAGTATGCCATCATCAAACATTGAAATGTGGTATGATCAAGAACTAATGGGAAATCAAAACATTTTTTTTTTAAATGATCCAGAGAATGACATATTTAATTTTTCAAGAGGAATAAACAACGATGAATATTACAAAAACTATTATATTGATAAAGAAAATCAAGCAAAAATAGATTATAATCAGATTTATCATAATTTTGAGAATAATCATAACTTTGAATATTTAAAAAATTCTGAACATTATGAAAAATCACCTGAACAAGTTATAGTTAATAAAAGATATTATGAGAATTTACCTGAACAAGTCATAATTAATAAAAAGGATATGTTTAAAAACGATGAAGAAAAGTATAATGAGGAGGGGCAAGTGCATATTGATATGAGCAAAGTTATGTATGATATATATTTTTTATGTTTTCATAAAAACGGGTGTGAATATATAATAAAAAAATTAAAAGAAGATAATAAAGAAGAAAAAGAAATAATATTAAATTCATTATTAATTGATACAATGTCTTTATGTCCAGATATATATGGTAGTTATGTAGCGCAAAGTATATTTGATTTAAAGGATGAAAAATATAAGGAACGTTTTACAGATGAATTTTTAAAACATACAAGTTTTCTTACATTACATACATATGGATGTAGACTTATACAGAAGTCACTAGAATCTTTATCTGATGAATACAAATGTAAAATATTTAAAGAATTACAAGAGGATTTAATAAAATATATATGTCATCAAAATGGGAATCATGTTATACAAAAATGTGTAGAAGTATTACCATGTAGTTATATAGATATAATAATAAATATTATTGAAGAATATTTACCCTTTCTAAGTTCTCATGCCTACGGTTGTAGAATAGTACAAAGAATATATGAAATAGGAAACGAGCAACAAATTAACAGATTGAATGAGCAAATTATTAAAAAAATACATCTCATCAAAAACAGATATGGAAATTATGTTATACAAAAGTGCTTTGAACACTCTGATGATAACATAAGATTTATAATTACTGATGAAATTGTAAATGATATATACAAACTCTCATCCCACAAATATGCCTGGTAATAAAATATGCAAACATATATATATATATATATATATATATATATATATATATATATATATATATATTTATATATATATATTTATATTTTTTAAAAAGAACATCATATAATAAAAAATATATAACGTGGTATATATATCTTATTAGTTGCATTAAAACTTATAACTGTGTACATAAAATGCGTTATTTATAATATGAGCGTGCATATTTTATTACTATGTCATTTTATTTTATTTTATTTTTTATTTTATCCTTTGCAGCAATATAATTGAAAAAATTTTATTAAAAAAAGAGTACAAGTACAAAAAGAAAATCATCAAAAAGATTGTCAGCGATATATCTGATGGGTGAGAATATTTAAAATAAAATGAATAAATAAATAAATAAATAAATAAATATATATATATATATATATATATATATATATATGAATGTTCCTTTTTTACGTGTTTTTTTTTTCTTTTGCAGAAAGGATAATATTATAAACATTTGCAAAGACTGCTATGGTAATTTTATGATGCAGAAATTATTGACAACTTGTAGAAAAAAAGAGAGAAATTTTATTATTAAAACTATTATAGAAAACTTAGACAAGTTAAAAGACGAAACATATGGTAATATAATAACATATATATGTACATACTTTATATCATAATAATTTTTGTGAGATATTTATATGAATTCAATTTATACTTATATGTATATATATATATATATATATATATATATTTTTTCCTATTGCAGGGAAATACATTTTGAGAGCTATTAACAATTTGGAAAAATAATTCGTAGAATTAGAAAAGTATACATTTTTTGTGTCCTATTATTCTCTTATTAATTTTTTTTTATCTTTTTTTTTGTAAAACATTCTAATTATATATATATATATATATATATATATATATATATATATATATATGTGCAACGTCAGTTTTTCTTGTGACTTTTTTTTTTTTTTTTTTCACTATATTTTTTTAAACTGAATATATAACACCTTACATTGATAGAATTGTTATTTTTATAAAATATACATTAAATAACAAATAGGTGTGTTTCCATAAACATATAAAATACAAATGTATATATATATATGTATATTTATTTATTAATTATATGGTGATTATTATTCTTATAAAAAAAATTGCACACATATTATACAAGACGACATTCTTTAGGAAAAAAAATATTACATATAAATATATAAGAATATACAAAAATTATTATATCACGTGATATAAATTTATATATATATATATATATATCCTTTTATGTATTAATTTTTTTTTTATACAATCGTTTCATCACAGAAACCATTTTGAGCATACTTCTTGCAAATGCAGGTATAAACAAGTTCATATAAATTATATACATCAGTATTTGGAAATTTTATTTCTTTTCTGGAGAAAATATTTAAGGCTTCTCGAATGATCTTTAAAATAGTTGTATTTTCAAATTTATTATTATCAACATACATAGGTGCGCATATCTGATATGCATGAGGGCAACCTGTTTGTCTACATGAGATTGGAGGAGTCGGCATTTCATGCCACGTAACGTTTTTTTCTAGAAAAAGAACCTGGTCTATAAAAAATAAAATGTACGTGTAATCCTAAATATAAAAATGTACGTGTAATCCTAAATATAAGTGTACATGATATTATATATATGTACACAATATATATATATATATATGTGATTATTTATTTATTATCACCATATTGTTGTGATAACTTTGGATTTTTCAAAGGCAAATTTAAGTTGCTTCCGTGCAATTCCAAATTTTCATCGAGCATATTTAATTCTTCCTTAGATATTTCTAAGAAGATAAAATTTTGATTTATATGGCTCTTATATTTATTTTCCATTTTATATATATTAATATATCTATGTTCATTTTCTTTATTTGTTTCCTCATATTTTTTTTCATAAGATTCTTGTTGTTTTATTTTTCTTTTTAATATTGCTTTCTTTTTCTTATTATTATATGATAAGAGTAAATAACTTAATGTTTTTTTCTCTTTTATGTAATTTAAGTTTGATAGTATCTTTTGTTTATTCAAAGAGAAAACGTTATTTAATTGTTCATATTTCTTATCATTATCGTTTTTTTTTCCCTTTGTATTCTCAATTATATGAATATCACATTTGACTATATTCGTAGTAAAGTATCGATTATAGTGAGCAAGAAAAAAACAGATTATTTGATAAAAAGAAAGGACAACAAAAATTTGAAGAACAATATTCATTTTGTAAAAAAATTAAAAAGAAATATAATGCATATAATAAAATATTAGTTAAGGGCAAAATGAATAATATTAATAATAATTATTTATGTTTTAATATAGTCTGTACATAATAAAAAAAAAAAAAAAATTACAAAATACAAATGCAAAAAATAAATACTCATTTGTATTATCTCTTCCTATATAATACATATGATTGTTTATATACTTTCAAAGAATACGTTGTAAAATAGTTTTTTTTTTTTTTTTTTTTTTTTTTTTTTTTTAAATAATCCTTTTTATTATTATGTCTAATTATTTTATTTTTACAAAATCAATTTTTGTAATGCAAATTTTATGCTGAACAAGTCAGGAAAA